>NC_137877.1:39600929-39758429 GCF_963924005.1 Protomyctophum bolini | reverse complement strand
ATTTTGTTGACTCTCACTTGAAAAGAAAAGTTGGATATTGTTTGGTAATAAATTATAATAATGTATTTTGTGTTGTACATTATTTGTTTACTGATTCTAAACAGAATCCTCTGTCTCCCCCATCAGTTTGTTTGTAAGAACTACAAGTGCATTCCATTGTCATGGAAATGTGACACAGTAGATGACTGTGGGGACCGGTCAGACGAACCTGCAGATTGTCGTGAGTAAAGACTGAAAAATGACCATGTGTCCACACGCACGCACGCACGCACGCACGTCGCACGCACGCACGCACGCACACACACACACGCACACACACACGCACGCACGCACGCACACACACACACGCACACACACACACACACACATACATACACACACGATGCGACACATAGTGAGCTTTTAGATCTGCTATTTTCAAAAGATTGTTTTGAAAAGTTGAAATTTTACTCGAGTACATTTAGATTTCCGGACTTTCACTTATTTCTATATTTCAGTAAAACATTGAGTACTTTTTCCACCACTGGGTGAGACACACAGGGTGACCTCTGCTATGGACTGGGGTCAGAGGTCATACATTTGTTAGGATGACATCATGTCTGCCAGTGATTCCCTCTTGTGGAATCTTCCTCTTGCTCATTGTCTTCATCAGTGAGTGTTCAATCTAGGATGACATCAAATACATGTGAGCTCTGTAGTCACTGTTAGCTCTCACAGGGAGCTCTGCAGCCCAAATGTCATTTTCTTGTTATTGTGCAAATTGTTAGGAGTGTTCCACAGTCCGTTGAGTTGGAAGGATAATTGTAGTAGTTTGTTGGTGGTGAAGGTGTCTGTGACTAAATGACGACAAACTATTGCTTGTCAGCAATGTGAGATTCCATAGATCCTCATTCCCGGGGACAGAGTGGCATTCTGACGCACCGCCATTCAGACTACGTGGCTTCCACGGGCGGTCAGGGTTATGCTGCGTTCACACGGGGCAGATTGAATGATGCATATCCATTCATTGTCAATGGATCCAGCAACATGCATGTAGCTCAGCTGCTCCAAATCAACAGTCTTTGCATCGTTTCATCTGCCATCGTGTGAACGCACCATCGTGTGAACCCACCATCGTGTGAACGCACCATCGTGTGAACGCACCATCGTGTGAACGTACCGTCGTGTGAACGCACCTTGTGTGAACGCACCATAGTGTGAACGCACCATAGTGTGAACGCACCATCGTGTGAACGCACCCGGACCAGGGGGGAGGGTTGAGTGTGTGGTGCAATTAAGCTATACTGTTGTTTTTGTGTGTGGGGCGCCTCATGTGTGTGTGTGGGGGGGGTGTCACCGTCAAAAGTGGATATGGCTGTTTTTAGCGCAACGAGTTGTAACAGTGTTGTTCGATGCGAGTTGATCAGCAACATGTGAGATTGTAGATCTGTATCACTGACGCCGTTGTATAAGTTATGCTTAAAAATTAGATGTGTTCCATGTCTGTGAGGACGTGGGTTTATAATTATGAGAATAAATAAATAGCCTATGCAAATTATTATTATTAGAATGAGTTCATCAGTCCATTGATTCATTATTCACAATTATAACAGATATAAAAACAACATACTGTATGTATATATATATATTTTTTAATATACTTTTATTATGTTCTGGTCCGCCTCCGACGTTTTTAGCCCAATGAGTGTTTTTGAGTGGTGCAACCACTCCCTTACGGAGCTATGTGTGTGGCTGGCTGGCTGGGTGGGTGGGTGGATGGATGGGTGCATCTGAGCACGAAAACAGCATGGTTGTTTTTCACCACCTGTGCACAACCTATCACACACACACACACACATATTAACTGTATATATGGTGCCAGTACAGTACAGTACAGTACAAGTACAGTACAGTACAGTAGGGGGTAAGTAGAGGGACCCCCACACGGTAACTCAGCGGTCATTTCTCAACCGTTTCGGACGCGGGGCAGCTCGCCAGAATCGGGCCGGCACCCTGGGTGCGTTCCTGTGGGTCTGGCACCCCCCCACACACCCCCACTCGGAGTTGCACCATTCACTTATTTTCTTTTTGTATGCTTTGAATGGATTCAGCATCATGAAAACCCCCTAGTTTGACACATCACATCTACATAAACTTTAAAACATGATGACATTTTGCCTTCTATAGGTTGTTAATGGTATGGTCACATGTTATGCCAATTATGAAAATTGCTCAACATATGCAAGTTAGCATCCGGCAGTTTCTACATGTTGGGGGCCCATACTCAACACATCTAACATAAAACAGTTTCTACATGCTGGGGGCCCATACTCAACACATCTAACATAAAACAGTTTCTACATGCTGGGGGCCCATACTCAACACATGTAACATAAAACAGTTTCTACATGCTGGGGGCCCATACTCAACACATCTAACATAAAACAGTTTCTACATGCTGGGGGCCCATACTCAACACATCTAACATAAAACAGTTTCTACATGCTGGGGGCCAATACTCAACACATCTAACATAAAACTGTTTCTACATGCTGGGGGCCCATACTCAACACATCTAACATAAAACTGTTTCTACATGCTGGGGGCCAATACTCAATACATCTAACATCAGTGTCTACATGCTGGGGGCCCATACTCAACACATGTAACATAAAACGTTGGTGTACTCATGCAACATGTCCGGGTTTATAGCTAACTATAAAGTATGCTACAGTTCAGGCAGTACACAATACATATCTAGTACATTGTGTATTCACGTACAAGTACACAGCCATGGGCGATCAGATCATAACACCGGCTATTTTCATTTCATGTGAGCTCTGATAGAAATCGTAGTTACTCATGATTCCCATCCTGGGGCAAATAAATAGCAGTGAAGAGGAGAACCAAAGGATATCTTTCACGTGTATTAATTATTTCAACAGATATACCTCAGATACAAACAACCATGCTGTTGTTCTACTGAAGCTCATTTACTTTGTTATGTTCCTCCTCAGCTCTCCATGCTACACCGTCACATGACACCACAGGTAAGACTGTGTGTGTGTGTGTGTGTGTGTGTGTGTGTGTGTGTGTGTGTGTGTGTGTGTGTGTGTGTGTGTGTGTGTGTGTGTGTGTGTGGTGGGAGGTCCCCAGTTCAAATATGATTCATTTTGGGGGACCCCAGTTCAAATATGATTCATTTTGGGAGTCTGCAGTTCAAATATGATTTATTTTGGGGGTCTGTAGTTCAAATATGATTCATTTTGGGGGTCCCCAGTTCAAATATGATTCATTTTGGGGGTCTCCAGTTCAAATATGATTCATTTTGGGGGTCCTCAGTTCAAATATGATTCATTTTGGTTGTCCCCAGTTCATAATATTTGACGATGGGATTCTCAGATTGGTGTATTTCTAAAAGTAAACCAACTCAAGTGTAATGTCTCACTTTAACCAGAGGTGGAGCCCTTCCTCATTTTAGCCAACCATGACAACCTGATGAGGATCAGCTTGGACGGCTCCAGCTCAAAGCTCAAACAGGTGAAAACCATTAGACATAATTGGACAAAACACATCCTCCTATGTAATCCTATACAATATTCTACACGCACTGCTTTTGATATGCTGGAATGTATTCCAGTCTGAGACTAACACAACTGCTGTGGTGTGACAGGACTTGAAGAGTGCAGTGTCTCTGGACTTTGACTATCAGCAGCAGAAGATCTACTGGATAGAGGCACACACCATGATCAGTGTCATGAACATCAACGGCAGTGACGTCCAGGTCAGTGTGACAACGACAACTTTGAGCAGTGCCGGTTCTAGGCCTTTAGTGGCCCTGGGCAACATAATATTATGTGCCCCCCCCCCCCCCTGCCCTGCCACGCCGGGGGGGTCCAGAAAAATCTGTAAATTTGCCATGAAAATGCTTCAATCTGGTGCACTTTGAGATCAAAATTAAGAAGCTAGGTGGGGGCCACATGTGGCCAGTAGCCCATGTAAGGGCCTCCCTGTGACGTGGCCCCCTCAGTGGTTGTGGCCCCAAGCGACCGCTTGGTTCGCCTATGCCTAGAACCGGCCCTGACTCTGAGGATGAATGAAGGATACTTGTTGTAATACTAGTACTCAGTGTACTTATAATAGCCAGTTGGGCAGTAACGAGTTACTTGTTGTATATTACTGTAATATTATTATTTAACCCAGTAACGAGTACTGTATTACTTACCCAAAAACATGTAATATGTAAAAAATAGCACATTACATATTTCTCAGAGTAAACAGTTGTGTTGGCTGCCTTTTGAAAACATTTAGTTTAAAAGGTCAAGAGAGATTTAACTGCTGTATTTCATATAGATATCTACTGTACACAATGTGGAATATGCAGCAGAAAAATATGAGACTATTTTTGTTTTATATTATTCAGTTTGACTCGGTTTGATTCAGTTTTAAAGGAGCTGCGGCTAAACAGATTGTTTTGTTGTACTTTTTATTTGCAGGAGGTCGGGGTTTAATATGTAATATAATATGTACTGTAATATGTTATTCTTGATATTGAGAACCACTGAGTTAGTGTACACACGCACGCACGTACCCCATGCAGTCCAAACTCTAACTATCATAATATAAGAATGAAGTCTTGGTGAGTATATTCAGAGTGCATGTATGGTTCATTAACAGGTCATTCACGACACCTCGACCATCACACCACGGGCTCTGGCTGTTGATTGGATAGGAGGAAACCTATACTGGACTGACCTTAAGCATCACACCATAGGGGTGTCCAAACTAAACGGGTCGTACCCAACAGTCCTGCTCAACACTGACCTAGACAAGCCATACTCCATAGCTGTGGATGTACGCTACGGGTAAGAACACTGTGGTGACATCATGAACCACACACTGAATTTATCAACCATCCTGTGAAAAGGGCTGTCACATTTACACTTTTAAGTTGGATAATTGTCACACAAATAATTGCTATCAACAATTGAATTGTGTTTTTGACATTGAACATTAAAACATATGAATCGATTTTAATTTCAGATTGCTTTTAAGGCTTCGTAATCAAAAATTGCACAGGACAGATTATGACAATAAATATGCAAAGACATATACTGACATATTTAATAGTATACTTTCCAAAAACATATGTTAAATAAATACAGATACGCACGCACGCGCACACACACACACACACACACACACACACACACACACACACACACACACACACACACACACACGCACACATGCACACGCACACGCGCACGCACAGTCGCACAACCCTGACCCTGACACGGTGTCTCCCTGACAGATACTTGTACTGGACAGACTATATGAAGAACAACATAGGGAGGATGGGGATGGACGGCACCACCAGGACAGTCATCGTGAAGGAGAAGATCTCCAAGCCCTTCGGCCTGACGTTAGACTACATCGATGATCACGTCTACTGGACCAACGATGGGACAAACATTGAGTTTGCCAACCTGGATGGAACCAACAGGTTCACAACACACACAACAGGTGCACAACACATGCACACACACACACACACACACACACACACACACACACACACACACACACAGAAAACATTGTTCACTTTGTTATACTCTATTGTATGTTAAAGCAGTATTTGTACTACTTTATTCATGCATTTTATAACAGTCTGACTCTTTGTATTTGGGGTTCTGTGTGTCTGTAGTTGTGAGCCAGGACAGCATCGGGACTATTACTGTGTTTGAGGATCACATCTATTGGACAGACTGGACGGCCAGGTCCATCTACAGAGCCAACAAGACTCATGGTATCGACAAGACCAGAATCATCAGCAAGCTGGACAGTCCATATGACATCCACATCTACCACCCCTCTAGACAACCTGAGGGTCTGTACCACCCGCTGTAACACTCATTATTACTCTTCATTATGTTTCATGACTTTTATTTCTTCTGTATTGTTGTATTAACTGATATGTTTTGAAAAGTGTAGTAACCCTACTATAAATAGCAGACCTACAAGCTCGTAGCACGTCCGCGCTATATGAGCTTGTAGATGTGCTATTTTTCAATAGCTAAAGTATAACATAATGCTTAAAACACTAAAAGGGGTTCCCGCCCAAAATGGGTTAATACATAAATAAAAGGAAAATTAAAAATACATTTAAAATGTGACAACAGCAGATGTACAATTTCACAATGCATCGCGGCGGGATGTGTTGTGAACTTGTAGAACAGCTGTTTTCATTATGAATACAGGTGTTCCTTATTATTGTTTTACTTACACACATCGGCATGTCTCTTGGTTACAACAGGTTTATAAAGCACTGTTGTAACATATAGGTGTGTGTGTTCTCATATTCCTTACATGTGTTGCATGTTTTCTCCACCCTGCAGTGTCTGGTCATCCATGTCAGACCAACAATGGAGGATGCAGTCACCTGTGTCTGCTCTCACCTGGAGGAGGCTACAAGTGTTCCTGTCCCACCGACTCCTCCTGGTCAGCTGACAACAAGCAGTGCATGTCCAACTGCACTGCCAGCCAGGTGATTCACCTCAGCTTCACTTGTGTTACTCTGTCTGACTTTATCCATTAAGGACAGGAACCCCTTTTGTTTTTTTAAGCATATACTTTAGCCATTGACAAATAGCAGATCTACAAGCTCAGAGTGCCGTGCTATTTGTCAAATATTGTGAAAATGTGGGGCAAATCTTTGAATGTATATTCTTTCAGGGCAAACGTTTTATAATATTTGGGGTCTTAGTTTGAGAATCACTGACATAGATAGATAGTTTTTATAGTTTGAGAATTAGAAACAGGTTTTATAGTTTGAGAACCACTGACATAGAAACATAGGTTTTATAGTTTGAGAATCACTGACATAGAAACATAGGTTTTATAGTTTGAGAATCACTGACATAGAAACATAGGTTTTATAGTTTGAGAATCAGAAACAGGTTTTATAGTTTGAGAACCACTGACATAGAAACATAGGTTTTATAGTTTGAGAATCACTGACATAGAAACATAGGTTTTATAGTTTGAGAATCACTGACATAGAAACATATAGGTTTTATAGACAACTGTCATGATTTAGAAGACATTTAGTAGAATCTGCATGGTCCTAAGTCCTAAATGGGTTACATGTCTTTGATATACACATTACTGATTATTATGGACCTGACCCTCTGTCTCCCCCTTCAGTTTGTTTGTCAGAAAGACACGTGCATTCCATTGTCGTGGAGATGTGACTGTGAGGACGAACACGCTGACTGCCGTGAGTAGAGACTGAACCATTACCTGTATTATCACTGTTTACACTGATTACAATGAATCCTTCTATGTATTCTAAAAAACACTGATGAATGCTTTATCAGAATAATAATAACGCAGAATGCATTAGACAAGACAGACTTCATTTCCAGAGTAACGTTAGAGTGAAACTAATTCATTCATTATTTTTCTCCTCAGCTCTCCAACCAAAACCAACTCACAACTCAACAGGTGAACAAAATTGAAACTGGTTTTTATATTGTATTATCCAAGGTATTGCAATGAATGTAATCCGTTTTGACTACTTATTGCTCTCTGTACAGAGTCCGAAGATGTCAGGTTGGTGGGAGGAACCAGTAAATGCACTGGCATACTGCAGATGAAACACCAGGGAGAGTGGAGACCAGTGTTGGCTTGGTTTGACTGGAACAGGATGTCATCATCTGTAGTGTGTAGACAGTTGGATTGTGGATCTGCTCTTTCAACAGAATTTGCTTCTAGTTCTACACGTCAACCAGGATGGGTGATTCCATCTTCCTGTGTTGGCTCTGAGTCTTCACTGATGGAGTGTGGACCAGTAAAGTCCTATGATTCCACTCTTACACTGAAGCTCAACTGTTCAGGTAAAAGGAATAAACAGCATTATGCATCAACAATGTAAAAGTTGTGTTATCATCAACAGTTACACCATACAGAGCAATTTACATGTGTGATCGGAATACGCAAAGCAAGCATGAACTTAGCTCCGTTTTGAACCTCTATATCTACGCTGCTACGCTTTAGCTCAGAGATGAGGTTCCAACAAAAGCTACAGTATCCCTGCGCTGGTAGAAATGGGTTGAGCCCGTCGACAAGTAGTGGAATAAACCCCTTTTGCAGGATTGATTTAAAAAAGTAAAGGTATCAGAAGATTGCATTGGGAAAACCGGGGAAACAAATCGTACTGGCTGACAAACAACCGCTTTGGTTGTTTGATGCCTCAGTTAAAATGTTAGGTGCCTATGTTAAGTTTATCAACTGTATCTTGGTTCTGATACCTTTACTTTTTGAAATAAATACTGCGGAAGGGGTTTATTCCACTACTTGTTGACGGGCTCTATACACAGCTAGACTCCATTTCTACCAGCGCAGGGATAGCTTTTGTCGGAACCTCATCTCGGAGCTAAAGCGTAGCAGCGTAGATATAGAGGTTCCAAACGGAGCTAGCATGAACTGTAGTCAACAAGTTAAAGAATCACACAAATGCAGAAACAAGTGTAGAGGGAACCGTGTAGTGCCTAAAAGATACTAGGAGACATTTCACTGCTTGTACTTGTATACGTTAGTTCCAGTGTAACCTTCAAAAGAAGGGTTTCACTGAAGAATGCAGGCAGTTAGGGAAGAATTAATCAATACCTGACAAGGGATGTGTTAAAGCAGGCGGAGCGAGACTGTTTAGAGTCCTATAAGTGGCCGTTGGCCGTACAGCACAGAGACTAAGTTGAATGCAATATAAAACTAAAATCTTGTCTAACTCGTTCTATGCAGGCAATGAGTTTTAATGACGTGAACACAACAATAAAACCGCACCACTCATGATGTCATGTGGCAGCCAAATAGACTGTTTGTTGGAGTGCAATGTTTGTTTAAGGATGTGAGGCGCTTCACACAAGTGTGATTTAAATAATAATAATAATTGTGGGCTCTAGTCGTGAGCCCACCATTATTGAAAGTATAATAATTCCACGCTCAAGATATAATACAACTTTCTTCTAAATACTGACCCCCCCCCCACCCCACCCCTCTCTCTCTCTCTCCCTCCAGAGTCTGTGAGGTTGGTGGATGGTCCTAGTGTGTGTTCAGGCCGAGTGGAGGTAAAGTCTAATGAGTCGTGGGCCTCAGTGTGTGAAGGTGACTTTGACCAGCAGGATGCAGAGGTGGTCTGTAGGGAGCTTGGTTGCGGAGCTTCTTCGGCCCTCAAGGGGGCGCTCTATGGAGAAGTGAACACTCCCATGTGGGCCAAAGAGTTCCAGTGTGAAGGCACGGAGTCTGCTCTCCTGGACTGTAGAGCCTCAAACTCAACCAGAAGCACCTGTTTGCCTGACAAGACCATTGGACTCACCTGCTCAGGTAAAGAGGGGCGCTAGCTATAGGATCGTACGTTGTAGTATAGGCTAGTAGTTCTGTGTCTGTGTGTGTGTGTGAGTATAGGCTGTGTGTGAGTATAGGCTAGTATAGTTCTGTGTCTGTGTGTGCGCCACATAATTGAGGCTAAAAGTGAGGACACAAAAGTGATGATAAAAGCGCCCCTCGCTTCACACAAGTGTGATCTTTCATGTTTATTATAAAGTGATACTGTTTAAATGTTTACTCACTTTGTCTCTTTACAGTGGTTGAAGATGTCAGGTTGGTGGGAGGAACCAGTACGTGTTCTGGTTTACTGGAAATGAAACACCAGGGAGAGTGGAGACCAGTGGACGGTGGGGCTCACTGGAACCTGAAGTCCTCCTCTGTAGTGTGTCGACACCTTGGCTGTGGCTCTGCCGTTTCAACAGAGAGGACTTCTGGTTTCACAGGACAACCTGTATGGAGGATTACACCTTACTGTGTTGGGTCTGAGTCTTCACTGAGCGACTGTGTCATAATGGAGAATCATGTCACGCGGAAAGGTTTGATTACAGGCAAACCCACTGTGAACTGTTCAGGTAACACAATGACAGCAGTCCTTACAGTCTCTCATTTTCTCTGTGTATGTATGCGCGCGTGCGTGCATGCGTAAGTGTCTTCGTGCTTGTGTGTGCACGTGTGTTTATGCGTGTGTGCATGCCTATGTGTGTAGTGACTAGAAATGGCCTCTAGGGCTGTATTTTGCATGTCTTAAGTACCAGGTCTTATTACTTAACTTAAGACCTGGAGGCGTGGTCAATGCTCTTTGGCCACTCATAATAGCCAAATGGCATTGATCACGCCTCCAGGTCTTAAGTTAAGTAATAACACGTGGTACTTAAGACACGCAAAAATACAGCCCCTAGTGTCTTGAGCTACTGGGGAAGATCTCGTGATGATGATGATGATGATGATGATGATGATTTGTGTTTTGATTTATTGATAGTTCCATATTAATTACTTTATTTTCGAATGGGTACAACACTGTTATCTGTTTAGGTTCTCAGTAAAACAAGGTTGACTTTCCTCTGATGTGATTAGATTCAATTTGCATCCATAATGCATTCATACATACTCTTGTAGATCACTAACATAATTGTATACTCTCTCTCTCTCTCTCTCTCTCTCTCTCTCTCTCTCCCTCCAGAGACTGTGAGGTTGGTGGATGGTCCTAGTGTGTGTTCAGGCAGAGTTGAGGTGAAGTCTAACCAGTCGTGGGCCTCAGTGTGTGAAGGTGACTTTGACCAGCAGGATGCAGAGGTGGTCTGTAGGGAGCTTGGTTGCGGAGCTTCTTCGGCCCTCAAGGGGGCGCTCTATGGAGAAGTCAAGGCTCCAATGTGGGCCAAAGAGTTCCAGTGTGAAGGCACTGAGTCTGCTCTCCTGGACTGTAGAGCCTCAAACTCATCCAGAAACAACTGCTCATCGGACAAGTCTGTTGAACTAACCTGCTCAGGTAAAAGCATGTTTTAATGAGAGTAATAACATGTCGTCCCCCTCCCCCTCATGTACTTGATAGTGGGTGCAGCAGATCAAGTCATCAACGGCACCGCTCACTTCACACTGGGGTGTGATTTTATTTTTGATGCCCAGCTCTGTGGGTCTGTGTGAACACAAACATTGGCTGATGATTGATTGGCTGATCACCCCATAGTGATGATTTGATTGGCTGAGCAAAGTACATATTGAAGATAAAAGTGAGGGCAGAAAAGTGAAGACGCCAAAAGTGATTGGCCAGAATTACATTTGTGATGATTTGATTGGCTAAGCACAGAATGTGATGTGTGATGGTGCATGATGATAAGAGAGCCCTTTCGTGTGAAGTGAGGACGCCACAAGTGATTAGCCTTGAGGATTAGCCTTGAGGACGTATTATGATGTATGATGATAAGAGTGTCCCTCGCTTCACATGGGTGTGATTTATTTATTTGTTTGTCTGTCTGTTTGTTTGTTTGTTTATTGCGTTTACTCTCTTGTCTCTACAGAGTCTGATGATGTCAGGTTGGTGGGAGGAACCAGTATCTGTGCTGGTTTACTGGAGATTAAACATCAGAGAGAGTGGAGGCCAGTGGACGGTTGGTCTGACTGGAACCTGCAGTCCTCATCTGTAGTGTGTCGACACCTTGGCTGTGGCTCTGCCGTTTCAACAGAGAGGAGTTCTGGTGTTACACATCAACCTGCATGGAGGATTACACCTCACTGTGTTGGGCCTGAGTCCTCTCTGAGTGACTGTGGAGATAAGATGTCTTCCACTTCCTTGTACGTACTGGAGGTGAACTGTTCAGGTAACAAACTACTTCAACTACAGTAATGTCTGACCAAGCCACAGGAAACACTGGCCCTGATTAATTCAACCATTCAGAGCCATTACTTGCTGTCTGTGAAAATAACACGTGTGGAATGTTCTGATAGGGCATTATGCCTCACTATACTATTATGCTATGTAACATTCATCTTGCACATAATGTCTCTGGGCTTGTTATTACTTTAGTCTATCTTGTTTTATTATGCCTTTATCATCAGTGACTTGAAATCTCTCTCTCTCTCTCTCTCTCTCTCTCTCTCTCTCTCTCTCTCTCTCTCTCTCTCTTCTCTTCTCTTCTCTTCTCTCTCTCTCTCTCTCTCTCTTCTCTTCTCTTCTCTTCTCTTCTCTTCTCTTCTCTTCTCTTCTCTTCTCTTCTCTTCTCTTCTCTTCTCTCTCTCTCTCTCTCTCTCTCTCTCTCTCTCTCTCTCTCTCTCTCTCTCTCTCTCTCTCTCTCTCTCTCTCTCTCTCTCTCTCTCTCTCCAGACTCTGTGAGGTTGGTGAATGGGACTACTTTGTGTTCAGGCAGAGTTGAGGTGAAGTCTGATGAGTCTTGGGTCTCAGTGTGTGAAGGTGACTTTGACCAGGAGGCTGCAGAGGTGGTCTGTAGGGAGCTTGGGTGTGAGGTTCCTTCAGTCCTCCAGGGGGCGCTCTATGGAGAAGCCAATGTTTCAATGTGGACCAAAGAGTTCCAGTGTAAAGGCCACGAGTCTGTTCTCCTGGACTGTGGAACTTCAGACTCAACTAGAAACACAAGCTCACCTTACAAGTCTGTTGGACTCACCTGCTCAGGTAAAAGACAAGATAAACTTTTGGTTTGGAACTTTGGATTAATATTTCATGATAAATAAATATTAAACTTTACTGTTTATTCTCTGGTCTCTGTACAGAGTCTGACGATGTCAGGTTGGTGGGAGGAACCAGTAAATGCACTGGCATACTGCAGATGAAACACCAGGGAGAGTGGAGACCAGTGGATGGTCGGTCTGACTGGAACCTGAAGTCATCATCTGTAGTGTGTCGACAGCTCGAGTGTGGCTCTGCTGTATCAAGAGAAAGGACTTCTGCTTCTACACATGAACCTGTATGGTGGATTTCAGCTTCCTGTGTTGGTTCTGAGTCTTCACTGAGGGAGTGTGGAACAAAGAGGTCTGGCAATTCCACTGCCAGACTGGAGATTATCTGTTCAGGTAAAACAATGACTTCAACAATGACACTTTTACATTATGTCATCTATCTGTCAGTACAATATCTTATAATTAAACTGGTCATACAGTCAAATCTACCTGTATTACCAATTTCAGCCAATCACCTCTGTCTTGTTCCAGATCTGCTGTTTAAGCCAATCATCACCTTTGTACGCTCCCTTTCTGAAAGCCAGCAGCAGGAGCTGCATGTGATCAGCTGCTCCACCAACACAACACCACTGGATACAACACAACACACAACATCACTGGATACAACACAACACACAACACCACTTGATACAACACAACACACAACACCACTGGATACAACACAACACACAACACCACTGGATACAACACAACACACAACACCACTGGATACAACACAACACACAACACCACTGGATACAACACAACACACAACATCTCTGGATACAACACAACACACATCACTGGATCCAACACAACACACAACATCAGTGCGTACCTTAGTACACTCCATTTCTGAAAGCCATCAGCAGGGGCTGCAGGTGATGGAGGGTTCCAGCTTCAGCATCAGATGCTCCATCCGGCTACAATACCCAGGAGGCTTCTTCCACCTCACCTTCACTGGATCCAACACCACGCGCAACTACACCCAGCCAGCGGACAATCACTCTGTATCCAACACAACACACAACGTCACTGCATCCAACACATCACTGGATACAACACAGCACGCAACACCACTGGATACAACACAGCACACAACACCACTGGATACAACACAGCACACAACACCACTGGATACAACACAGCACACAACACCACTGGATACAACACCACTGGATACAACACAGCACACAACACCACTAGACATAACACAGCACACAGCATCACTGGATACAACACAACACACAACACCACTGAATTCAACACAACACACAACACCACTGAATGCAACACACAACATCTCTGGATGCAGCGAAACTCAGAGCCATACCCAGACATTCCTGTTTCCTGCAGCAAACCACACCCACCAGGGAAGTTACATCTGTGTTTATCACATCCACGTTTTCTCTCACAACTTCTCCTCTAAGAGCAAGGTCCTCTCTATCACCGTCACAGGTAACATGAAATGTGGTCTTTTCGAGTCACAATGTGAAACTCAAGCAAAGCAATCTTTACGCTGTTCTTTTGCATGATGTTTGACGTTCTAACATATCTAACATATTTGCCCTCACAGCTTCTCATCTGACATCCCTCACAACTTCATCTCATCTGACATCCCTCACAACTTCATCTCATCTGACATCCCTCACAACTTCTCATCTGACATCTATCGTTCTCAAATGTACAGTCATGGTGCTGCTGCTCTCCATCCTGATAATCGCTGTCCTCTATCGTCTCTGGAAGGTAATTATACTACTTCATTCAACATAACACTGCGATGCAGATGCAGCCGTTTTAGTCAGACATTTTTCATTTAAGAGAGCCGGTTGATTAAAGCCGGGCACTGCTGTGTTTCTCCAGGTCATCAGAAGGCGTCGTGCGGGAGCGCAGGACATCGGCGTTGTTTATTATGATGTCAGACGGGAGAGCGTTGAGATAGTTTATTATAACGAACTTGCTCGTTCCGATGTTGAAGCCGGACTGAGTGAGGAGCCAGATTACCACCAGTATGAAGAGCCAGGTCCACAAGGAGGTGATGAAGCTGCACCCAGTGAGGAGACACAACACCTCCAGTATGATGGTGTGGGTGTAGGAGGAGGTGCTGAAGAGACACAACACCACCAGTATGATGATGTGGGTGTAGGAGGAGGTGCTGAAGAGACAGAACACCACCAGTATGATGATGTGGGTGTAGGAGGAGGTGCTGAAGAGACAGAACACCACCAGTTTGATGATGTGGGTGTAGGAGGAGGTGCTGAAGAGACAGAACACCACCAGTATGATGATGTGGGTGTAGGAGGAGGTGCTGAAGAGACAGAATACCACCAGTATGATGATGTGGGTGTAGGAGGAGGTGCTGAAGAGACAGAATACCACCAGTATGATGATGTGGGTGTAGGAGGAGGTGCTGAAGAGACAGAATACCACCAGTATGATGATGTGGGTGTAGGAGGAGGTGCTGAAGAGACAGAATACCACCAGTATGATGATGTGGGTGTACGAGGAGGTACTGAAGAGACAGAATACCACCAGTATGATGATGTGGGTGTAGGAGGAGGTGCTGAAGAGACAGAATACCACCAGTATGATGATGTGGGTGTACGAGGAGGTACTGAAGAGACAGAATACCACCAGTATGATGATGTGGGTGTAGGAGGAGGTACTGAAGAGACAGAATACCACCAGTATGATGATGTGGGTGTACGAGGAGGTGCGGACGGGGCGGATCTCTAAAGGGTTTTGAGAGAGCACCACAGCAAAGGTCACAGATACAGGGCACAGAATAAAGTATATACATAATACAATCTGAATCAGCCCGCCTGGTGCAGAATAAATATTAAAGTTAGACATATAGAAACATTTCAAAGATTCCTGTAAGATGAACCTAAGTAGGCTAGAATGGGGTTGGTAGGTTTAAGTATGTAGGACATGCCAAAGTTTGTGCTATTGCCATTGAGAATGCATTGGGCGTTTAGGTTAAATAACTCAGAAACTACAAAACATTTCAAAGTAAAAAGCTGAATTTTAATTTAAGAGGGGAGCTAAATTTGAAGAAACTTCTTGTCCACACTACCATGAAAAGTCAATGTATAACAATCTGTGGGGTCAATTTGTGGAATGGTCTGGCTGTTGAGCTCAAACAAAGCACCAACATTGTACAATTTAAGAGGATGTACAAAAATGAATTACTTAACTATTACAGAGTGGAGGATGAGGCACGTTGATTATCTCGGGCTATACTTGATTTCTTAATTATTATACTTGATTTCTTAATTATTATACTTGATTTCTTAATTATTATACTTGATTTCTTAATTATTATACTTGATTTCTTAATTATTATACTTGTTTTCTTAATTATTATACTTGATTTCTTAATTATTATACTTGATTTCTTAATTATTATACTTGATTTCTTAATTATTATACTTTTTTTCTTAATTATTATACTTGATTTCTTAATTATTATACTTGATTTCTCATTTATTGTTCTTACATACACATGGACACATGTACGTGTGTATGTATGTATGGATGCTGTTACATTTGGATTATATGTTTATTGCAATTACTGATGGGGGTAGGAGTAAATAAGTTTTTACTTCTTCCTACTCCTTTTTGAACTTCAGGTGCAAGACCAATGATCACATTGTTGTCATTATATTTTTTCTTATTTCATTCAAAAAAGAAATATATACATGCATTGGGTTATATATATATTGTTTTTTCTTTTTTCTTATTTGACTGTCTTTACCTGAAGGTTTCAAAATAAAGATAATCAAATCAAATCAAAATTTTACAAAGTGTGAATGGAGTTTCTAGGTGAAAGTGATTTTTTGAAATGCCACTATATATCTGCCTATAAATGTCTCAAATTTGAAAGCACTATATTTCGAAAACTATGAAACATTTCAAAGATTCCTTTTCAGGCAAACATTTCCACCGTAAGATGAACCTAAATAGGTTTTAATGGGGTTTCTAGGTGTAAATATGTAGGACTAGTAGCATGCCAAAGTTTGTGCTATTGCCACAGAAAATACAAAACATTTCAAAGTAAAAAGTTCCAGCATGTGTCTCCAAAGTAAGCTGAATAATTGTCTCACTTCAGGTGGCATATAATGATGCTTTTCGAATATTCCTGAGACTCCCAAGATGGACCAGTGCAAGTGAAATGTTTGTGACCAGTAATATACCCACCTTTCATGCTGTAGGCTACTGAGGAATTTTATGTTTAGATTCATGTGTAGACTGAGGGAATCAAATAATGTATTAATTATGGCCTTAACAGGGATCACACAAAGTGACACAGTCTTCTCCTCATGTTTCTGGAAACACTGGAGGCAATGTTTATATGTTTTTAATTGACAAGGACTGCCTGGAGTGAAAATAGCCTGATACATAGGCTATCTCTGTGTTGTTGTTTTGTATTTACTGTCATGTTTTTCCCTGTTGTTTGTATATGGACCCATTGTGTCTGAAATAAAGTTTTTAATCAATTAAAAGTGTGAATGGAGTTTCTAGGTGAAAGTGATTTTTTGAAATGCCACTATCTGCCTATAAATGTCTCAAATTTGAAAGATATTTCTAAAACTATGAAACATTTCAAAGATTCCTTTTCAGGCAAACATGTCCACCGTAAGATGAACCTAAGTAGGCTAGAATGTGGTTGGTAGGTTTAAGTATGTAGGACTAGTAGCAGGCCAAAGTTTGTGCTATTAGAGAATGCATTGGGCGTTTAAGTTTCTCATCCTCCGCAACACCCATTCTCATACACCGCTATACTTTTAAGTATGTTGCGGTAGAGAGAACGTCTGTTTCGGAAATGATAATTTAATAATGTCAGACTATATTTTTAAATAAATCATGTTTATATTTAAATCAACTATCCATTTAAATATTATTCATTAACTAGATATTTTCTTTATTTCCTGTTTCATAAAAATAAAGCTTTAGAGCAAAGACTAGGCTGTCAAAATTCAGAGAGAAATCTGTTAACACTTTCTATGAAGCCCATGCCTATAATACATTATAAAAACTATAATGCACTATAATCTATTATAATATGGCATAATTGTATGACATGTCAAGTAACATTATACACTACTTCATTGTTGGACACTCACTGAATTTTTGAAAAAAAATGTAATCCTCGTTTTTCATCATTTTTGACCATGGGCTATAGCACATATCGTACGGCATACTATAGCACGCCGTTTTTCATAATTTTTGAGGATTTGAAAAAAAATGAAAAAATGAAAAAAAAACCATGGGTTATAGCCCATCGTTTTTTTGAATTTTTGAAAAAAGAATTATCCTCGTTTTTCATCATTTTGGACCATGGGCTATATAGCCCATATCGTACGGCATACTATAGCACTCCGTTTTTCATTTTTTCCGTTTTTCATCAGGATGTTATACACAGGTGCCCTGAGGTGGGTCATATGTGGTGATTACATGCAATGTGACTGTGAGTTGATTCAGGATCCCATCTTCGTCGACAAGGCAGCCCTGTGTCCGGTGTGTTTCAATACTTGTATCATATGTGAATCTACAACACTACCCTCACAAATCTAATGTAATTTAATTGTAGCTATTGTTGACCTATTTCTACCATGTAGTAGCAACTTTCGTTCATTGTTTTACCCCTCTATCACACAGAACTATGTTTTTTGTGTGTGTGATTGTGTCCATACCACTACTAAGTTGAACGAAATTTCACTATTATCTTAGAAATGACTCAACAAACAGTTTTGTGGATTAATTTACTTTTACTGCGTGGCCCCAGTGTAGGATAAATGATGTGATGGGACACTGTCCGTCGGACTGGATGAAGTTGTGTGTGTGTTCTCCAAATTACACTACACCAGTGCCCCCCACAAAATGACCAGAACTACTTAATATTCACCAAAACCAGAGCAGAACTCCGACCACGGGACTCGGACAATCAATTAATTACAGTTGCAACCACTATATTAATGGTATTTCATACAAATTAAGTTAAAAAATTGTGAACTGTCCCTTTAACACGACAGTTTAGCACAGGGTTTTGTGTGATTGTACAAATGTTTATTGAATTGAGTTGTGATATTTTGATTAATTCAGTTATGTGTTCTTTATTTATTTTTTAAGTTCTACAAAGCCAGGTTTACTATAGTATTAACCGATGAGACTGAGGCTGATTAAAGTAGCAGTATTAACAATGTGAGTTTTGGAGCACATGCAGATGTATTTTGTAAACGGTTGATGTGAGAAAAAGAGAAAGGAAATTAAAATAAGATTCCGTGAATAAAGAGACATGCAGCTTGCAGCCTGTTTTGAGGAACGAATCTGTCTATATTTTCCCTGTACCAAACAGGACACATCTTCTGCCGTCAGAATATCACGGTATAGCAGTCCTAAAAGTTTACGGTTCGACATAAGATCCGCTGTGAGGGATGCTGTGCTGGACGCGTCTGGGAGGACCAAAGAGACGCGGTCCAGCCACGGTGGCCGTGGGACAACGGATCTACTGCTTCGGAGTCCATGACAACTACGACGATGACATCGATGTGTATACATCTTTGACACGGTGTCCTCGAGCTGGAGTGAGCTGTCTCCGGTGGAGACCCAAGGCACTCGCAGCGACATTCCCAAATGTCGTTCCCTACCAGCACCAGCTGTGCTGGTATAGGGAACATCATCTACATCTGGACATACGACAGATGGCGAGACGGCCAGGTGTATGCTTTCGACGTCAACGTGCACAGATGGTTGAAGAAGTGCAAGGCTTCCCGGTGGGTCCTTTCCAGAGACGAGGCAAGGTCACTCGGCCTGCGTCCTGGGGAAGTTCATGTACGTCCACGGAGGAGTGGCCAGGAACTGCCCCATAATATGGTTTAACGACATCCACAAGTTGGACACCACCACGATGATCTGGACTAAGATCGTCTCCGGAGGAGCTCCACCACCCATTTCGACGCAACACTCTGCCACCATCGTGGGGACAAAGATGTTTGTATTCGGGGGCTTCTATTCGGTTTCGGGGTCGTTCTACCGCAACACCGTCAGAGTGTTTGACACAGAGACCGACTGCTGGCTAAGCACGCCTTATACTCTACCTGTTCCCGATGTACCCCGCATAGGTCACGCAGCCTTCGCCTGCCACGGGGAGCTGTACATATTTGGTGGCCTGCATGACGACAGATACTCTCGTATCAAAGATGATATGTGGAAGTTCAATCCAAAGACCATCTCCTGGAAGAAGGTTGAACTTGAACCCAATGGGGAATGCC
Organism: Protomyctophum bolini; assembly: GCF_963924005.1. Taxonomy (NCBI): domain Eukaryota; kingdom Metazoa; phylum Chordata; class Actinopteri; order Myctophiformes; family Myctophidae; genus Protomyctophum; species Protomyctophum bolini. The sequence goes on along the minus strand of NC_137877.1, from coordinate 39,738,621 downwards.
CCGTCCCAATCCACCGGTGTTGCATGGTGGGAGATCGTATCATTAAGCGTACTCCATACATACATCTGTACGTCTTAGACCTGACTCACCTGAGTCTGGACTGTCCTAGTCTGAAGACGCTGTGTATGCGTTTAGTTGTTCAGCACGGTGCAGACTGGTCAGAACTCCCACACGAACTCAGGTTGGAACTGGTAGCCATGACAGGAGAAAGTTGCAAATGATTGGAAAGTTTGGCACGCAGCTATTCAGCTATTTCCGCAATGGACTAAATTAAGCACAGCGTTAGTTTATACAGGGACACGTGAGTCTGCATTCATTAAAATACATTCAAGTTGTATGTTTCAAGTTGATCTCTAACTGTCTTGATATGTACCTGTTCTTGTATACCCACGAGGGTTTTTTTTTTTTTTGAAACTTTGTTTTTATTTTTATTTTTCATTAAACGGATGGGTCACATTGGGCATCACAGTACATATCGTAATTGTTACAATTCTTTTGTTACATTTCTTTTCTTGAACTTTCACAGTGTTAACGGGTCTCTACAGTTCCAGGAGAGTAAGGGAACCCTCTTTGAGTGTTTTCAGAATGTCTTAGTTCGTTCGTTTCCAGGTATAGGTGTCATGGTAATCACACATCGTTTAGGATAAGACAATAAATAATAAAAAATTAAAAAAAGGGTAAATTACATAAAAAATAAAATAAAATACGAAACAAAATGAGGGGCAAACAAAAGTCAAAGTAAAAACATGAGCGCAACAGATACATTTATGACATCCTTTCATACAAAAATGATTTACAAAATATCTATTCCCATGTATAATATCCATTTCAGCCAATATCTGTAAAACTTTTCTGTGCTTATCCTAACGGCGAAAGTAAGTTCCTCCATTTCGTATATGTTTTGTACAATGGCTGTCCACTCTCCTTTCTTAGGCGGGCTTTTATCTAGCCATTTTTTGGTTATTGCCTTTTTTGCTGCCACTAGCAGTATTTTAAGAAGGTATTTGTCTGGGGTATTAAGGTCCTCTGGTATGTTACACAGATAGACACTTGTAAATTCAAATTCAATCTGTGAAACACAGCACATAGAAGGTGACCACTTATAAAGGTGACACACAGGGGCACTAGGGAGGAACTAGACACAGGGTATGGTGGGAGCACACCGTTCTTACCATGCAGCCACAGCTTACCATGCAGCCACAGCTTACCATGCAGCCAGAATAACAGGATAATCGCTATATTGGTATGTTCATTTCAACTGCAACAACTTCAATAAATACAGGCAAACTAAGCTCTACGACTGGACATCCATCTTTCATGTTTCTGTGTGCACTGCTGCGTACGACCACTTTCACCACCTGTGAAGTAATGGGCAACAAAATGATTAAGGGAAGGATTGCCATTACATTCTGTAAGAACGAGCTCTACTAAGAGTGATAAGGACTTCAAAGGACATCAAAAGAGCCACAAATGGACAGACATTGTTTGTTTCACTGCCAATGCTGATTGTCAGGTGATTGGACACACCTGCAGGCTACAGCTCTACTGGGGTGAGTTGAGGCTGTGAATTCAGAAGCAACATGTCTAGTGGTGATGGAGATGCTCAGCCACAAGATGGCAACATTGAACCTGAAAAGGAAAAAAGAGTTGTCAAACTTACAGCTAAAGGCTTGGAAATGGAGGTTGCTAAGTATCAAAAGGCAAGAGGATTGGCAGTTAAAAAGGCTGTCAAAGTAAGAGAATCAATGAAGGAGCTCATGAACTCAAATGACAATAAGGAGGCTGTAAAAGGTCATTTGGATGAATTAATTCATTTATGTGGTGAAGCAAGAGCAGAGCATTTATCTCTGGTGGGTTTACAAATACCTGCAGAGGAATTTGAGAGGCAGAATCAGTGGTTTCAACCTCATATTGACATTCTGGAGGGTTTCATGCATGATGTACACAAATGGCTATCAGAAGTGAAACAGCCAATTCCACATGTCACTGTAACTGTTGATACTGAGCCATACATACCTGTCACCCAAGAAAATGAATCTCAAATGCACACTACTGTTGAAAATGAATCTCAAATACATACTACTGTTGAAAATGTCACTGTTGAAAATGAACCACCAAAAACATACATTCCTGATGAAAGTGAAAACATGAGTGTCAATTCTGATGATGTTGGACCCGATGACAGTGTGTCAAATACAGCTAGATTCAAATCCACACGCAAATCCACCACATCCAAAGCATCTTCATCGACATCATCTGCTCTCATTATTGCCCAGGCTGAAGAGGCTTCTCTGATGGAGCAGATGGCTGCCTTGGGGAAGAAACATCAGATTGAAGCACAGCAAAGAATGCCCTAGCAATTCACAAAGCAACAGGAGCAATTCACAAAGCAACAGGAGCAATTCACAAAGCAACGGGAGCAATTCACAAAGCATCAAGAACAACTCAGCCAGCAAAAAGAGAAACTGGAGATGGAGACAAAACTGGCAGCAGCCAAAGCAAAGGCCCAGGTACTGGAAACCATGGGAGCAAGAAAAGCATCAAGAATATCAATAGGGATGCAGTCAGAGGAACAAGGAGCGGCCGCTGCTATTACTCCAAGGAAATTAACAACTTCATTAAATCCAAACGCATTCATACCAGATCAAACGACCCAACAAAATGGAAAAGTGTCAATGAAAACGAAGCCTCCCCCACAGCCACAGGTTGTAAGGCCAAAGGAAAAGACAAAAACTGACAAAACTCATTACACAACTCCATTATTGCAATACTCTCTCCCCAGGCAAACTCCATTATTGCAACACCCTCTCCTCAGTCGAAATGTGCAAACTAAAAACATACCGGGTCAAATGAAAACAGGGGTTCAAGGTCAAACTGTATGTACGTCACCTACTGTTACAAATGTTGTCAATCAAGGTGATATTTCAAATGTGTTACAAAGACAGAATGACATCACGGCCCTATTGGTCAAACAGAATCTGTATTCCACTTTGCCACAAAGAGACATTCCGGTTTATGAGGGAGATCCATTGCAATATCAAGGTTTTATCAGGGCATTTGAGAGGGCAATTGAGAAAAAGACAGATGATTATGGTGACTGTCTACACTTTTTGGAGCAATACACAAGAGGGCATCCAAAAAATCTTGTCCGCAGCTGCCAACATCTGCCTCCGTCACAAGGCTACCCAAGAGCAAAGCATTTGCTCAAAGAGCATTTTGGAAATGAGAATAAGATTGCCACGGCATATATGGAAAAGGCTTTTGCCTGGGCAACAATCAAATCAGAGGATGCAAAAGGGTTGGAAGCATTTTCTCTATTCCTCCGAGGTTGCTGCAATGCTATGGAGAATCTATCCTACATGGACGAGATGAATGTGACTTCCAACATGAGGACCATTCTTTTGAAACTGCCATACAAACTGAGAGACATATGGAGGAACAGGGCCTGTGAGCTAAAAGAGGGAGGTCATCGGCCAATGTTTCCTGATCTTGTTGATTTCATCGAAAGACAAGTGATGATAATGTCCGACCCACTTTTTGGAAACATCCAGGACCCCAAGCAGACTTCAACTGTCAAAACCTCAACCACTGTTAAATCAAAAGAAAAGTCAAGTCCAAGAAGCAGTTTTGCAACAACAGTAACACCCATAACAGCTGTGGAGTCAAATGGAGAGAAAACAAATGCATCCATCAGTCACAACCCATGTCTGTTCTGCAAAAGAAGTGGCCATACATTGGAACGGTGTCCTCAAATCATGGAAAAGAGCCACAGGGAGAAAATAGATTTCCTAAAACAAAATGGAATCTGTTTTGGCTGCTTAAAAAGAGGACACTTATCGAAATTTTGCAGAGGTCGTCTAACTTGTGACACATGCAAACTGAAACATCCTGACATACTTCACATTCAACAAGGAGAACAACAACCGACACATAAATCAAATGAAAGCAAGACTGTCATCTCACCGCATACATGTGGTCATATTGGGGCCGGTGATGAAACTTCCATCTTCTCCATCGTACCTGTTCAAGTGAAGAGCCACAAGGGCGACACAGTTTTGCAAACCTACGCATTTTTAGATCATGGCAGCACCTCTACATTCTGCACTGAAAACCTAATGAAAAGGCTCAAGATGGCAGGACAGAAAACAAACATACTCCTCCGAACGATGAATCAGGTGAAGCCTGAGTCTAGCTATCATATCACTGGTTTGGAAATAGCAAGGATGGACTCGGATGACTTTCTTCAACTGCCTGATGTGTTCACACACGCAACCATGCCTGTCTCACAACACAACATTCCAAAACAAAAAGACTTGTCTCACTGGCCATATTTAAACCATATCACACTACCCGAAATAAACTCTGGCATTGACCTCCTCATCGGCACAAACGCTTCAAAACTACTGGAACCCTGGGAGGTGGTTAATAGCCAAGCAGATGGACCATACGCAGTGAGGACCCTATTGGGGTGGGTCATCTATGGTCCACTAAGAGGAGACGACACCATCAGGGATGAGAATGGCTGCCCTGCTGTTGCTGTCAATAGAATATCTATTCTAAACCTGGAAGAGTTACTTGTCAAACAGTACAATCAAGACTTCAGTGAAAGAGCCAGTAATGAAACGGAGGAAATGTCAAGAGAAGAGGCCAAATTCCTTGATATTATAAACCACTCAGCTAAAATTAAAGATGGACATTACTGCCTAAACTTACCTTTCAAACAAGAAGATCCCATAATGCCAAATAACCGTTGTATTGCAGAGCAACGCATCCAGAGCCTGAAACGCAAGTTCAACAAAGATGAGAAGTTCCATGATGAATACACATCTTTCCTCACAGACATGATTAACAGTGGCTACGCTGAATTAGTGCCAGTGGACCAGCTGAATCGAAGTGATGGAAAACTCTGGTATAACCCACATCATGGTGTGCATCACTCAAAGAAAGGCACCTTGAGAGTGGTCTTTGACTGTGGAGCAGTCTTTAAAGGAACATCACTTAACTTTCAACTGCTTCAGGGTCCCGATCTGACTAACTCACTTATTGGAGTCCTCACCAGATTCAGACAGGAACCAGTTGCCTTGATGGCAGACATCAAAGCCATGTTCCATCAGGTTAAGGTCTCGGATGAACATGTTGATTACCTGCGATCCCTATGGTGGCCTGAAGGTGATGTGCAGCAAGATCTGGCCGAGTACAGAATGAAGGTACATCTTTTTGGAGCTGTGTCATCACCAAGTTGTGCCAATTTCTCTTTGAGAAAGACTGCTGAAGACAACCGAGCTCACTTTCCATCTGAGGTGACAGACACTGTAAACAACAACTTTTATGTTGATGATTGTTTGAAATCCATGCCCACAGAACGAGAAGCAGTACAATTAGTAAAAGACCTGACTGCTCTCTGCCAGAGGGGTGGATTCATTTTGTCTAAATGGATCAGCAACAGCCGTGCCGTGTTAACTTCTATTCCACACGAGCACAGGGCAAAAGAGATCAAGGAGTTGGACTTGGACAAAGACAATCTGCCAGTGGAAAGAGCTCTAGGATTACACTGGTGTTGAAACAGATGTGTTCAAATTCACAAATACGGCACCGGAAAGACCACACACTAGACGTGGCATCTTGTCTGTGGTTGGCTCTATATATGACCCTTTAGGATTTCTATCACCATTTGCGCTGCCAGCCAAGCTGATGATGCAGGAGCTCTGCAGGAGGAGACTTGGATGGGATGAGGCCATACCCGAAGTCTTCTCACAGCAGTGGACAGGATGGCTTGCGGATCTGAAGCAAGTGGTGGAGTTCAAAGTGGACAGATGTATTAAACCTAAGAACTTTGGTCAAATCACACACTCACAGCTACATCACTTTTCAGATGCCAGCGAAAGTGGCTATGGATCGGTGTCCTACCTAAGACTGGAAAACAGTGACGGAGAAGTGCATATTGCATTCATGATAGGAAAATCCAGAGTGGCACCACTGAAACAAATGACAATTCCAAGAATGGAGCTGGCCGCAGCAGTCCTGGCTGTCCGAGTTGACAAAATGCTGCGTAGGGACTTGCAGCTGCCACTGGATAGGTCAATTTTCTGGACTGATAGCACTACAGTGCTGAAATACATAAACAATGAAACAAAACGTTTTCAAACATTTGTAGCAAACAGGATTTCTCTTGTAAGAGATGCTACTGATGTATCACAATGGAAATATGTGAGTACAAAGGAAAACCCTGCAGATGCAGCATCAAGAGGGCTGACAGCAGACCGCTTTCTAAGCTGCAAGAAATGGATCAGAGGACCAGATTTCCTCTGCAGATCAAATTATGATTGGCCTAACTTGCCCTTTGAATCGACAATATCCGCCAATGATCCAGAAATCAAACCTGACATCACAGTAAATGTCATTATTAAAGATCAACTGAACCCAACCAACTATCTGATCCACTACTTCTCAACATGGATGAGACTGAAGACTGCTGTAGCTTGGCTTCTTAAAGTAAAGACCACACTCTTGCAACTGACTAGAAGGAGAAAGGAACTTCAAGCTGCTGTCAGCAGTATTGAAAAGGATCCTGTCAAACTAAAGGAGAAGGTTGAAGAGGAGATGCAAGTCTTTAAAGCGACACTTCGTGGACAGTGTTTAACTCCCGAAGATCATATCCAAGCAGAACATGCAGTCATCTCATTCAGTCAAATGCAAAGATTTCCAGAAGAAATATCTGTTCTGCAAACTGATAAAAATGTCAAGAGAAGCAGTAATTTGTACAAATTGGATCCAGTGTTGGATGATGGACTACTGAGAGTAGGTGGCCGCCTGAATAGGCTAGCGATGCCTGAAGAAAGCAAACATCCGATCATCCTCTCAAAAGACTTTCACATATCCACACTGATATTACGACACATCCATAAACTACTCGGACATGGAGGAAGGAATTACATGCTGTCTCATCTCCGCAAAAAATATTGGATCATCAAAGCAAACTCTGCTGCAAGGAAAATCATAACCAACTGCACTGTGTGCAAACGACAGCGAGGTAGAGTTGGTGAGCAAAAAATGGCAGACTTGCCTTTGGAGAGAATTCAACCAGACAAGCCTCCATTCACAGATGTGGGAGTAGACTACTTTGGTCCTAGAGATCAAGAGAGGACGAAGTCTCGTTAAAAGGTATGGTGTAATCTTCACCTGCATGGCAAGCAGAGCAGTACATCTTGAAGTTGCACATACACTCGACACAGACTCCTGCATCCATGCACTAAGAAGATTCATCTGTCGACGAGGTCAAGTTTCATCTCTAAAATCAGATAACGGTACGAACTTCATAGGAGCGGAAAGAGAATTAAGGGAAGCACTGAATAGCCTGAATCAGGAGAAAATCCAGAATGCTATGCTTCAGCAAGGGATAAAGTGGAGCTTTAACCCCCCAGCAGGATCCCATCACGGCGGTGTTTGGGAACGACTGATCCGCATGGTACGAAGTGTACTCCGTTCTGTTCTTAATCAACAAGTGCTTGATTTTATCCTTTGGAGCCATGGATGGTCTTGGGCCTTTGACCATGTTGTTTACAATGTCCTTTATCAATTTATCAATTGAATGCAGAATTTCATGGGGTTGCCTGTCTGTTCAGCCACAACGGCTGCTAGAACAGTGGCAGTTGGAGGAGCAGGAATTCTGGACGAGCGCAGGCGGCTAAGGTATTTCTTGTCTTTGGACGGAGTCTCTTTCACAAACAAAGAGGGGAAGCGAAGCAGGAGCTCCTTGTTGCGGGCGCACAGGTCTTCAAAATCCACCTCCTTCCTTTTGGGTGCATTCCTCTCCATCCACTCAACTATAACTGTGCCTTTGGCTTCATCCACAGACATCACTACTGAAGAATGAACTCGGCCATTGCTCCTGCTTATGTTCACAGTCACGCCGAGCAGACTCCCAACAATATGTGCGTCCATTTCGTCGTGGTAAGTATATATATATATATATATATATATATCAATCCAAGAACGGCAAAAATGGTCAGCTGAAAGGAGAAGTTTTGCCCCCGGCGACATTGTGGTGGTGGTAGATTCCACTGCACCACGAGGCGCCTGGTTACTGGGGAGAATATTGGAGACCATTCCTGATTCAAAAGGTCTTGTACGCACAGTTCGACTCAAGACCAAAAGCAACATCTTGGAGAGACCGATAACAAAGATATGTCTGCTCCAAGAGACTGAAAACGAAAGAGACTGATGTTCAAAGAAGATTGAATGAATTTATTTTTCTTATTTTTCTTTTGAAATTGAGAAAGAATGAAAAAAAAGAACATGTAAATGTAAATTTGAATATGACTCCTTTATATGGTTATTAATTGTTACCCTTGAAACAATTAGGGGCCGGTGTGTAGGAGCCATTAGAAGAGAGGCATTATTTGTATTTTTATTACCAGTATTATTTTTGACCACCTGGTGGCGGGCTTTAGAAACACAGCACATAGAAGGTGACCACTTATAAAGGTGACACACAGGGGCACTAGGGAGGAACTAGACACAGGGTATGGTGGGAGCACACCGTTCTTACCATGCAGCCACAGCTTACCATGCAGCCACAGCTTACCATGCAGCCAGAATAACAGGATAATCGCTATATTGGTATGTTCATTTCAACTGCAACAACTTCAATAAATACAGGCAAACTAAGCTCTACGACTGGACATCCATCTTTCATGTTTCTGTGTGCACTGCTGCGTACGACCACTTTCACCACCTGTGAAGTAATGGGCAACAAAATGATGAAGGGAAGGATTGCCATTACACTATTTCTACCCAAAATGTTTGTATTCTTGGGCAGTCCCAGAATACGTGGAAGTGGTCAGCCATTGTGTTATTGCATTTCCTCCAACCCACGAGGGGTTTTATTATTTTATAATGCTCTCTGAATTTGCTTAGCATGCTGCTTCGACAAAATTCAGAGAATATCTCCCAGAGTGTGAACTCCGTGGAGCCTTTAATGCCAAGTTGAACTGTATCTCATTTGTTTCAAATAAATGGTCCATCTACTTTCCTTTCCTGTCTAAAAATCCAACACATTTCAGACGACTTAACATGTGATTTTATTCAAAAGACTGTGACTAAAACTAAATCTGCTGTCAAAACCAGTACCAGAGGGACACACAGAGGAGAGAGAAGAGGAAGGAATTGGGCAAGAAGGCAGGTTGAGGAGAGGAGTGGAGAGGTAGAGACAGAGAGAGGAGGGTCACGGGGTGAGATTGTAAGGAGAGGGAGAGTAAAAGACAGAGGGGATAAAGAGACAGAGCCTATTTCACTCACTCCATAACCCAGGTGGTAACACGCAGTGGTGGGGAAAGTACTCAAAGCTGTTACTTAAAGGTAGAGTAAGTGATTTCACTTAATTCAAATATCACTTATTTTTTTGTTTTGTTGTGATAATCCTCTCTACTATAGAGTGTGCTGACCATATAAGGAGTTCCTCCCTGTCCCCAGTTAACCCCTGGGGGTCAAAAAACCTTAGGTTTCGTTTTTGACTCTCTATCCTGATTGGACGAAGGCTTAGGTCCCACAGCCAAAAACGAAACCTACGGTTTTTTGAGTGAAATCACTTACTCTACCTTTAAGGAAAAGTATCAATACTGCAATGTAGAACTCTGTTTGTTACAAGGAAAAAGTGTGAATTAAAAATGTTGAGTATAGTACAAAAGTATAGGCAGAATGTCTCATTTAAAGTTTTCAAATGTATAAGAATCTTTTGAAAATAGCTGATGTACAAACTGTATTTTCAAATGGCCAAAATGTCAATAGGGCTGAAGTGGATATGTTTTGCATTAATAATCCAAATCTACTAATCCAAAGTAACTATAGTGAACTGAGATGTAGTGGAGTAGAAGTAAAAGTATTGGATATTGGAAAAAGTACAAATACCCTAAAATTGTACTTAAGTACAGTACTTAACATTACTTTTACATAACATTAATTTTCAATAGCTAAAGCATAACATGATGCTAACGCCCGTTCAGAATGGGTTAAACCATCAGAAGCTGTCATGGCTGATGGTGGAGCAGAGATTAGCTGCTATAGTCTGGCTGGAGTTTTTAGGAACATTTGTTCAAATAAAAAACCAAAATGCTTATATAAAAATATTCATTATACCAGCGATAGACATATACTGTACAAAATACCAGACGTTGCAATGGGTCGATTTACAGTGCCTAAGCCAAGAACTGATGCAATGAAGAATACAGTCATGTACAGGGCAAGAACTCTCTACCAGTATGCATTACAGAAATTAAGGGTAAAAGGCATTTTAAGAAAAGACTGAAGGACTTTTTATATGGTAAAATGTCAATATACCAGTTAATGTAATCTAGAGTGAATGCACTATTCAATTCAATTCAATTCAATTCAAAGGGCTTTATTGGCATGAGAAAACATACGTTTACATTGCCAAAGCAGAAAGAACAATACAACAATACAGCAATACAATCAAAACAAAAATTATGTACTTTGAAGGTCAGAATCTTCAATAGATCAACTTCTGTGTACCAAGATAACTCGATGCAGTATAGTGCAGGAATATACACAATGATTAGTCTTTAGGGTGGTTGTGTTCCATTTGATATCCTTCTCCTATCACAGCAACTCACAAATCTTGCTGCTGTGTTTGCACATTGTTGTACTTCGCCCAGCAGATATGGGAGTTTTTTGTCATTGGTCATGTTTTCAAAAAGCACTAACCGTGGTTGTTATGCTTTAATGTATTTCTTTTGTGGTATCTGGACCCCAGGAAGAATAGCTGTTGCCAGGTGTAACAGCTAATGGGGATCGTAAATAAACTAAACTAAACTTCGTGGCGCATTGTGAGCTTGTACATCAGCTATTTTCAAAAGGCTGAATGGCTTAAAGCTGCTATAAGCAATAATGTAAAAAAAAAAAAAAGAAAAGACAGCCAGCAATGGGTAGAACACTCCCAAATAATTGTAGTCGAGTAAAAGTACAATATTTGCCTCTAAAATGTAGTGAAGTAAAAGTACAGAAAATTTGATATACTACTATAGCCTAAGCAAAGTACAAATTTCCATTACTGATAAGTAAGTAAGTAAGCCATAAGGCAGGAGCTTATCTCCTGTTCGGTAGTGAGGCAGCTTGATGTACAAGTACAGCCCCTTGACATGATGCTAGTACCTACTGTATGTCGCAGTACAGCCCCTTGACATGATGCTAGTACCTACTGTATGTCGCAGTACAGCCCCTTGACATGATGCTAGTATGTCACAGGGAGTCTTGACATGATGCTATTATGTCACAGGGAGTCTTGCCATGATGCTAGTATGTCACAGGGAGTCTTGACATGATGCTATTATGTCACAGGGAGTCTTGCCATGATGCTAGTATGTCACAGGGAGTCTTGACATGATGCTATTATGTCACAGGGAGTCTTGCCATGATGCTAGTATGTCACAGGGAGTCTTGACATGATGCTAGTACTGTATGTCACAGGGAGTCTTGACATGATGCTAGTATGTCACAGGGAGTCTTGACATGATGCTAGTATGTCACAGGGAGTCTTGACATGATGCTAGTATGACACAGGGAGTCTTGACATGATGCTAGTATGTCACAGGGAGTCTTGACATGATGCTAGTATGACACAGGGAGTCTTGACATGATGCTAGTACTGTATGTCACAGGGAGTCTTGACATGATGCTAGTATGACACAGGGAGTCTTGACATGATGCTAGTATGACACAGGGAGTCTTGACATGATGCTAGTACTGTATGTCACAGGGAGTCTTGACATGATGCTAGTACTGTATGTCACAGGGAGTCTTGACATGATGCTAGTATGTCACAGGGAGTCTTGACATGATGCTAGTACTGTATGTCACAGGGAGTCTTGACATGATGCTAGTATGTCACAGGGAGTCTTGACATGATGCTAGTATGTCACAGGGAGTCTTGACATGATGCTAGTACTGTATGTCACAGGGAGTCTTGACATGATGCTAGTATGTCACAGGGAGTCTTGACATGATGCTAGTATGTCACAGGGAGTCTTGACATGATGCTAGTACTGTATGTCACAGGGAGTCTTGACATGATGCTAGTATGTCACAGGGAGTCTTGACATGATGCTAGTATGTCACAGCCAGGGAGTCTTGACATGATGCTAGTATGACACAGGGAGTCTTGACATGATGCTAGTACTGTATGTCACAGGGAGTCTTGACATGATGCTAGTATGTCACAGGGAGTCTTGACATGATGCTAGTATGTCACAGAGAGTCTTGACATGATGCTAGTACTGTATGTCACAGGGAGTCTTGTGACCCCTGTATTTGACCCCTCTATCACATGGAACTATTTTTGGGGCGTAGTGATGGACACAAAAAACATAGTTCCATGTGATAGAGGGGTCAAAAATGAACGAAAGTTGCACAAATATTTTAGAAATAGGTAAACAATACAAGTGACGTTAGTTTTGTGGATTAATTTACTTTGACTGCGTGGTCCCCTGTGCCCCCCACAAAATGATCGGAACTACTTAATATTTCACCAAAACCAGAGCAGAACTCCCACCATGGGACTCGGGCAATCAATTAATACAGTTGCAACCACTATATTAATGGTATTGATATATTAATCAATTATTTCATACAACTTAAATTTAAAAAATCTGAACTATCCCTTTAAAAAATAATAATACATTATACATCCATCCGTGCCTTTATTGGAAAAAGCAAAGGCCAATGTGGCAAATTAAGATATATAATCTTTACCAATCGGTTCCTTTAAACTTCCACCCCATCCATCCATCTTCAACCGCTTATCCGTAGTCGGGTCGCGGGAGTAGTATAATATGGTGGGTGTTCACTACACGTTCTGACCACTACCACTGGTGGCGCTAGTGAGCAATTAATGCATAATTTGCATAATTAATTATGCAAATTAGTAATTAAAATAGATAGATATAAATAGATATAATTAGCATAATAATAAATCATAAATATAAATATCCATAAATATAATTAGCATATAATAGTTTATAATTAAATAATAATAAAAACTAATGATAGTTATTTATAAAATGCATGATGTGTGTGTGATTAGCTGATCTCATCTCTCTCTCTCCCTGCTTCTCCTTGTGACATGCCTCCCCAAAAGCCAGCAGAGATGCTGACTCGAAGGTGTGAAAAACAAACAAATGTAAATTTGTTTGTTTGTCACTGGGGCTGAGGTGGGGGGATGGGCTCCCACTCTTTGTGGATTGCCATGGGCCAGACATGCAAATTAAATGACGCGCGGGGGTGGGGTGGGGGGGGGGATGGGTTCTAACCAGGTGCCAGACATGCAAATTAGATAAACAAGGGGGGGATGGACTCTAACCAGGTGCCAGGTGCGACATGCAAATTAAATGAAGAGCGGGGGTGGGTTGGGGGGGATGGGCTCCCCCCTTTGTGGAATGCCAGGTGCCAGACATGCAAATTAGATAAACACAGAGGTGGGGGCTCCACTCTTTGAAGTGAATTGTATGCATAAATTAATCAAGTTAGGATTTAAATTCCTTACATACATTGACAGTGGGTGTGTGATTCCACCTAGTGGTCAATCTCTATATATATATATTTACACTGCAATACCTACTATGCCCTGATGTGATCTCAGTCATCTAGGGCAATGTTTTTCAATCAATAGGCTGGGGACCACCAATGGTCCTTGAATGTAATTCTTGTGAAAAATCAATGATACCCCCCTAGTGTTCAATCTCTATATAAATATTTACACTGCAATACCATTTATGCCCTGATGTGATCTCAGTCATCTAGGGAAATGTTTTTCAATCATTGGTCTGGGGACCACCAGTGGTCCTTGAATGTAATTCTTGGGTAAGTCAAGGATATCCCCCCTAGTGGTCAATTTCTATATACATATTTACAACTGCAATACCATTTATGCCCTGATTTCAGTCACCTAGTGCAAATGTCTTCAAGCATTGGTCCGGGGGCTACCGATGGTCTTTGAGAGGGTTCAGGTGACCCTCCCCCCAGTTAAATCATGGAGAGTTGGTAACCAAATAGTCTCCTTATAGATCTTTAACTCTATACTTTTCAATTTTTTGTGTTTTTGAATTTTTATGTTTCATGGTGTCCTAAGGTGTATGGTTTATTGTCTGTCTTGTATTATTTTTGGTGTTTTGTGTTGTCTTTGAATATTGTATGCTTCATGTGGTACTAATGTGTTGGGGTTATTGTCTGTCTTGTATTATTTTTGGTGTTTTGTGTTGTGACTTTGAATTTTTATGGTTCATGTTGTCCTAATGGGGTTGGGTATTGTATATCTTGTATTATTTTTGTGTTTTGTGTTGTGTCTTTGAATTTTGCATGCTTCATGTGGTACTAGGTGTTTGGGTTATTGTCTGTCTTGTATTATTTTTGGTGTTTTGTGTTGGGATCTTTGAATTTTTTATGTTTCATGTTGTCCAAATGGGGTTGGGTATTTTAAATCTTGTATTATTTTTTTGTGTTTTGTGTTGTGTCTTTGAATTTTGCATGCTTCATGTGGTACTAGGTGTTTGGGTTATTGTCTGTCTTGTATTATGTTTGGTGTTTTGTGTTGGGATCTTTGAATTTTTTATGTTTCATGTTGTCCAAATGGGGTTGGGTATTGTAAATCTTGTATTATTTTTGGTGTTTTGGGTTGTGTCTTTGAATTTTGCATGCTTCATGTGGTACTAGGTGTTTGGGTTATTGTCTGTCTTGTATTATTTTTGGTGTTTTGTGTTGGGATCTTTGAATTTTTTATGTTTCATGTTGTCCAAATGGGTTGGGTATTGTAAATCTTGTATTATTTTTTTGTGTTTTGTGTTGTGTCTTTGAATTTTGCATGCTTCATGTGGTACTAGGTGTTTGGGTTATTGTCTGTCTTGTATTATTTTTGATGTTTTGTGTTGGGATCTTTGAATTTTTTATGTTTCATGTTGTCCAAATGGGGTTGGGTATTGTAAATCTTGTATTATTTTTTGTGTTTTGTGTTGTGTCTTTGAATTTTGCATGCTTCATGTGGTACTAGGTGTTTGGGTTATTGTCTGTCTTGTATTATTTTTGGTGTTTTGTGTTGGGATCTTTGAATTTTTTATGTTTCATGTTGTCCAAATGGGGTTGGGTATTGTAAATCTTGTATTATTTTTGGTGTTTTGGGTTGTGTCTTTGAATTTTGCATGCTTCATGTGGTACTAGGTGTTTGGGTTATTGTCTGTCTTGTATTATTTTTGGTGTTTTGTGTTGGGATCTTTGAATTTTTTATGTTTCATGTTGTCCAAATGGGGTTGGGTATTTTAAATCTTGTATTATTTTTTTGGTGTTTTGTGTTGTGTCTTTGAATTTTGCATGCTTCATGTGGTACTAGGTGTTTGGGTTATTGTCTGTCTTGTATTATGTTTGGTGTTTTGTGTTGGGATCTTTGAATTTTTTATGTTTCATGTTGTCCAAATGGGGTTGGGTATTGTAAATCTTGTATTATTTTTGGTGTTTTGGGTTGTGTCTTTGAATTTTGCATGCTTCATGTGGTACTAGGTGTTTGGGTTATTGTCTGTCTTGTATTATTTTTGGTGTTTTGTGTTGGGATCTTTGAATTTTTTATGTTTCATGTTGTCCAAATGGGTTGGGTATTGTAAATCTTGTATTATTTTTTTGTGTTTTGTGTTGTGTCTTTGAATTTTGCATGCTTCATGTGGTACTAGGTGTTTGGGTTATTGTCTGTCTTGTATTATTTTTGATGTTTTGTGTTGGGATCTTTGAATTTTTTATGTTTCATGTTGTCCAAATGGGGTTGGGTATTGTAAATCTTGTATTATTTTTTGTGTTTTGTGTTGTGTCTTTGAATTTTGCATGCTTCATGTGGTACTAGGTGTTTGGGTTATTGTCTGTCTTGTATTATTTTTGGTGTTTTGTGTTGGGATCTTTGAATTTTTTATGTTTCATGTTGTCCAAATGGGGTTGGGTATTGTAAATCTTGTATTATTTTTGGTGTTTTGGGTTGTGTCTTTGAATTTTGCATGCTTCATGTGGTACTAGGTGTTTGGGTTATTGTCTGTCTTGTATTATTTTTGGTGTTTTGTGTTGGGATCTTTGAATTTTTTATGTTTCATGTTGTCCAAATGGGTTGGGTATTGTAAATCTTGTATTATTTTTTGTGTTTTGTGTTGTGTCTTTGAATTTTGCATGCTTCATGTGGTACTAGGTGTTTGGGTTATTGTCTGTCTTGTATTATTTTTTGTGTTTTGTGTTGTGTCTTTGAATTTTGCATGCTTCATGTGGTACTAGGTGTTTGGGTTATTGTCTGTCTTGTATTATTTTTGGTGTTTTGTGTTGGGATCTTTGAATTTTTTATGTTTCATGTTGTCCAAATGGGGTTGGGTATTGTAAATCTTGTATTATTTTTTGTGTTTTGTGTTGTGTCTTTGAATTTTGCATGCTTCATGTGGTACTAGGTGTTTGGGTTATTGTCTGTCTTGTATTATTTTTGGTGTTTTGTGTTGGGATCTTTGAATTTTTTATGTTTCATGTTGTCCAAATGGGTTGGGTATTGTAAATCTTGTATTATTTTTTTGTGTTTTGTGTTGTGTCTTTGAATTTTGCATGCTTCATGTGGTACTAGGTGTTTGGGTTATTGTCTGTCTTGTATTATTTTTGGTGTTTTGTGTTGGGATCTTTGAATTTTTTATGTTTCATGTTGTCCAAATGGGGTTGGGTATTGTAAATCTTGTATTATTTTTTGTGTTTTGTGTTGTGTCTTTGAATTTTGCATGCTTCATGTGGTACTAGGTGTTTGGGTTATTGTCTGTCTTGTATTATTTTTGGTGTTTTTTGTTGGGATCTTTGAATTTTTTATGTTTCATGTTGTCCAAATGGGGTTGGGTATTGTAAATCTTGTATTATTTTTGGTGTTTTGGGTTGTGTCTTTGAATTTTGCATGCTTCATGTGGTACTAGGTGTTTGGGTTATTGTCTGTCTTGTATTATTTTTGGTGTTTTGTGTTGGGATCTTTGAATTTTTTATGTTTCATGTTGTCCAAATGGGGTTGGGTATTTTAAATCTTGTATTATTTTTTTGTGTTTTGTGTTGTGTCTTTGAATTTTGCATGCTTCATGTGGTACTAGGTGTTTGGGTTATTGTCTGTCTTGTATTATGTTTGGTGTTTTGTGTTGGGATCTTTGAATTTTTTATGTTTCATGTTGTCCAAATGGGGTTGGGTATTGTAAATCTTGTATTATTTTTGGTGTTTTGGGTTGTGTCTTTGAATTTTGCATGCTTCATGTGGTACTAGGTGTTTGGGTTATTGTCTGTCTTGTATTATTTTTGGTGTTTTGTGTTGGGATCTTTGAATTTTTTATGTTTCATGTTGTCCAAATGGGTTGGGTATTGTAAATCTTGTATTATTTTTTTGTGTTTTGTGTTGTGTCTTTGAATTTTGCATGCTTCATGTGGTACTAGGTGTTTGGGTTATTGTCTGTCTTGTATTATTTTTGATGTTTTGTGTTGGGATCTTTGAATTTTTTATGTTTCATGTTGTCCAAATGGGGTTGGGTATTGTAAATCTTGTATTATTTTTTGTGTTTTGTGTTGTGTCTTTGAATTTTGCATGCTTCATGTGGTACTAGGTGTTTGGGTTATTGTCTGTCTTGTATTATTTTTGGTGTTTTGTGTTGGGATCTTTGAATTTTTTATGTTTCATGTTGTCCAAATGGGGTTGGGTATTGTAAATCTTGTATTATTTTTGGTGTTTTGGGTTGTGTCTTTGAATTTTGCATGCTTCATGTGGTACTAGGTGTTTGGGTTATTGTCTGTCTTGTATTATTTTTGGTGTTTTGTGTTGGGATCTTTGAATTTTTTATGTTTCATGTTGTCCAAATGGGGTTGGGTATTTTAAATCTTGTATTATTTTTTTGGTGTTTTGTGTTGTGTCTTTGAATTTTGCATGCTTCATGTGGTACTAGGTGTTTGGGTTATTGTCTGTCTTGTATTATGTTTGGTGTTTTGTGTTGGGATCTTTGAATTTTTTATGTTTCATGTTGTCCAAATGGGGTTGGGTATTGTAAATCTTGTATTATTTTTGGTGTTTTGGGTTGTGTCTTTGAATTTTGCATGCTTCATGTGGTACTAGGTGTTTGGGTTATTGTCTGTCTTGTATTATTTTTGGTGTTTTGTGTTGGGATCTTTGAATTTTTTATGTTTCATGTTGTCCAAATGGGTTGGGTATTGTAAATCTTGTATTATTTTTTTGTGTTTTGTGTTGTGTCTTTGAATTTTGCATGCTTCATGTGGTACTAGGTGTTTGGGTTATTGTCTGTCTTGTATTATTTTTGATGTTTTGTGTTGGGATCTTTGAATTTTTTATGTTTCATGTTGTCCAAATGGGGTTGGGTATTGTAAATCTTGTATTATTTTTTGTGTTTTGTGTTGTGTCTTTGAATTTTGCATGCTTCATGTGGTACTAGGTGTTTGGGTTATTGTCTGTCTTGTATTATTTTTGGTGTTTTGTGTTGGGATCTTTGAATTTTTTATGTTTCATGTTGTCCAAATGGGGTTGGGTATTGTAAATCTTGTATTATTTTTGGTGTTTTGGGTTGTGTCTTTGAATTTTGCATGCTTCATGTGGTACTAGGTGTTTGGGTTATTGTCTGTCTTGTATTATTTTTGGTGTTTTGTGTTGGGATCTTTGAATTTTTTATGTTTCATGTTGTCCAAATGGGTTGGGTATTGTAAATCTTGTATTATTTTTTGTGTTTTGTGTTGTGTCTTTGAATTTTGCATGCTTCATGTGGTACTAGGTGTTTGGGTTATTGTCTGTCTTGTATTATTTTTTGTGTTTTGTGTTGTGTCTTTGAATTTTGCATGCTTCATGTGGTACTAGGTGTTTGGGTTATTGTCTGTCTTGTATTATTTTTGGTGTTTTGTGTTGGGATCTTTGAATTTTTTATGTTTCATGTTGTCCAAATGGGGTTGGGTATTGTAAATCTTGTATTATTTTTTGTGTTTTGTGTTGTGTCTTTGAATTTTGCATGCTTCATGTGGTACTAGGTGTTTGGGTTATTGTCTGTCTTGTATTATTTTTGGTGTTTTGTGTTGGGATCTTTGAATTTTTTATGTTTCATGTTGTCCAAATGGGTTGGGTATTGTAAATCTTGTATTATTTTTTTGTGTTTTGTGTTGTGTCTTTGAATTTTGCATGCTTCATGTGGTACTAGGTGTTTGGGTTATTGTCTGTCTTGTATTATTTTTGGTGTTTTGTGTTGGGATCTTTGAATTTTTTATGTTTCATGTTGTCCAAATGGGGTTGGGTATTGTAAATCTTGTATTATTTTTTGTGTTTTGTGTTGTGTCTTTGAATTTTGCATGCTTCATGTGGTACTAGGTGTTTGGGTTATTGTCTGTCTTGTATTATTTTTGGTGTTTTTTGTTGGGATCTTTGAATTTTTTATGTTTCATGTTGTCCAAATGGGGTTGGGTATTGTAAATCTTGTATTATTTTTGGTGTTTTGGGTTGTGTCTTTGAATTTTGCATGCTTCATGTGGTACTAGGTGTTTGGGTTATTGTCTGTCTTGTATTATTTTTGGTGTTTTGTGTTGGGATCTTTGAATTTTTTATGTTTCATGTTGTCCAAATGGGTTGGGTATTGTAAATCTTGTATTATTTTTTGTGTTTTGTGTTGTGTCTTTGAATTTTGCATGCTTCATGTGGTACTAGGTGTTTGGGTTATTGTCTGTCTTGTATTATTTTTTGTGTTTTGTGTTGTGTCTTTGAATTTTGCATGCTTCATGTGGTACTAGGTGTTTGGGTTATTGTCTGTCTTGTATTATTTTTGGTGTTTTGTGTTGGGATCTTTGAATTTTTTATGTTTCATGTTGTCCAAATGGGTTGGGTATTGTAAATCTTGTATTATTTTTTGTGTTTTGTGTTGTGTCTTTGAATTTTGCATGCTACATGTGGTACTAGGTGTTTGGGTTATTGTCTGTCTTGTATTATTTTTGGTGTTTTGTGTTGGGATCTTTGAATTTTTTATGTTTCATGTTGTCCAAATGGGTTGGGTATTGTAAATCTTGTATTATTTTTGTGTTTTGTGTTGTGTCTTTGAATTTTGCATGCTTCATGTGGTACTAGGTGTTTGGGTTATTGTCTGTCTTGTATTATTTTTGGTGTTTTGTGTTGGGATCTTTGAATTTTTTATGTTTCATGTTGTCCAAATGGGGTTGGGTATTGTAAATCTTGTATTATTTTTTGTGTTTTGTGTTGTGTCTTTGAATTTTGCATGCTTCATGTGGTACTATGTGTTTGGGTTATTGTCTGTCTTGTATTATTTTTGGTGTTTTGTGTTGGGATCTTTGAATTTTTTATGTTTCATGTTGTCCAAATGGGGTTGGGTATTGTAAATCTTGTATTATTTTTGGTGTTTTGGGTTGTGTCTTTGAATTTTGCATGCTTCATGTGGTACTAGGTGTTTGGGTTATTGTCTGTCTTGTATTATTTTTGGTGTTTTGTGTTGGGATCTTTGAATTTTTTATGTTTCATGTTGTCCAAATGGGGTTGGGTATTGTAAATCTTGTATTATTTTTGGTGTTTTGGGTTGTGTCTTTGAATTTTGCATGCTTCATGTGGTACTAGGGGTTTGGGTTATTGTCTGTCTTGTATTATTTTTGGTGTTTTGTGTTGGGATCTTTGAATTTTTTATGTTTCATGTTGTCCAAATGGGGTTGGGTATTGTAAATCTTGTATTATTTTTTGTGTTTTGTGTTGTGTCTTTGAATTTTGCATGCTTCATGTGGTACTAGGTGTTTGGGTTATTGTCTGTCTTGTATTATTTTTGGTGTTTTGTGTTGGGATCTTTGAATTTTTTATGTTTCATGTTGTCCAAATGGGGTTGGGTATTGTAAATCTTGTATTATTTTTTGTGTTTTGTGTTGTGTCTTTGAATTTTGCATGCTTCATGTGGTACTAGGTGTTTGGGTTATTGTCTGTCTTGTATTATTTTTGGTGTTTTGTGTTGGGATCTTTGAATTTTTTATGTTTCATGTTGTCCAAATGGGGTTGGGTATTGTAAATCTTGTATTATTTTTGGTGTTTTGGGTTGTGTCTTTGAATTTTGCATGCTTCATGTGGTACTAGGTGTTTGGGTTATTGTCTGTCTTGTATTATTTTTGGTGTTTTGTGTTGGGATCTTTGAATTTTTTATGTTTCATGTTGTCCAAATGGGTTGGGTATTGTAAATCTTGTATTATTTTTTGTGTTTTGTGTTGTGTCTTTGAATTTTGCATGCTTCATGTGGTACTAGGGGTTTGGGTTATTGTCTGTCTTGTATTATTTTTGGTGTTTTGTGTTGGGATCTTTGAATTTTTTATGTTTCATGTTGTCCAAATGGGGTTGGGTATTGTAAATCTTGTATTATTTTTTGTGTTTTGTGTTGTGTCTTTGAATTTTGCATGCTTCATGTGGTACTAGGTGTTTGGGTTATTGTCTGTCTTGTATTATTTTTGGTGTTTTGTGTTGGGATCTTTGAATTTTTTATGTTTCATGTTGTCCAAATGGGGTTGGGTATTGTAAATCTTGTATTATTTTTGGTGTTTTGGGTTGTGTCTTTGAATTTTGCATGCTTCATGTGGTACTAGGTGTTTGGGTTATTGTCTGTCTTGTATTATTTTTGGTGTTTTGTGTTGGGATCTTTGAATTTTTTATGTTTCATGTTGTCCAAATGGGGTTGGGTATTGTAAATCTTGTATTATTTTTGGTGTTTAGGGTTGTGTCTTTGAATTTTGTATGCTTCATGTGGTACTAGGTGTTTGGGTTATTGTCTGTCTTGTATTATTTTTGGTGTTTTGGGTTGGGATCTTTGAATTTTGTATGTTTCATGTGGTACTTCAAAATATTATATTAATACAACAGGCCGCCTGTTTGTATTAATAATATTTTGAAGTATCACATGAAACATACAAAATTCAAAGATCCCAACCCAAAACACCAAAAATAATACAAGACAGACAATAACCCAAACACCTAGTACCACATGAAGCATACAAAATTCAAAGACACAACCCTAAACACCAAAAATAATACAAGATTTACAATACCCAACCCCATTTGGACAAAATGAAACATAAAAAATTCAAAGATCCCAACACAAAACACCAAAAATAATACAAGACAGACAATAAACCAAACACCTAGTACCACATGAAGCATGCAAAATTCAAAGACACAACCCAAAACACCAAAAATAATACAAGACAGACAATAACCCCAACACATTAGTACCACATGAAGCATACAATATTCAAAGATCCCAACACAAAACACCAAAAATAATACAAGACAGACAATAACCCAAACACCTAGTACCACATGAAGCATGCAAAATTCAAAGACACAACACAAAACACAAAAAATAATACAAGATTTACAATACCCAACCCCATTTGGACAACATGAAACATAAAAAATTCAAAGATCCCAACACAAAACACCAAAAATAATACAAGACAGACAATAACCCAAACCCCTAGTACCACATGAAGCATGCAAAATTCAAAGACACAACACAAAACACAAAAAATAATACAAGATTTACAATACCCAACCCATTTGGACAACATGAAACATAAAAAATTCAAAGATCCCAACACAAAACACCAAAAATAATACAAGACAGACAATAACCCAAACACCTAGTACCACATGAAGCATGCAAAATTCAAAGACACAACCCAAAACACCAAAAATAATACAAGATTTACAATACCCAACCCCATTTGGACAACATGAAACATAAAAAATTCAAAGATCCCAACACAAAACACCAAAAATAATACAAGACAGACAATAACCCAAACACCTAGTACCACATGAAGCATGCAAAATTCAAAGACACAACACAAAACACAAAAAATAATACAAGATTTACAATACCCAACCCCATTTGGACAACATGAAACATAAAAAATTCAAAGATCCCAACACAAAACACCAAAAATAATACAAGACAGACAATAACCCAAACACCTAGTACCACATGAAGCATGCAAAATTCAAAGACACAACACAAAACACAAAAAATAATACAAGATTTACAATACCCAACCCCATTTGGACAACATGAAACATAAAAAATTCAAAGATCCCAACACAAAACACCAAAAATAATACAAGACAGACAATAACCCAAACCCCTAGTACCACATGAAGCATGCAAAATTCAAAGACACAACCCAAAACACCAAAAATAATACAAGATTTACAATACCCAACCCCATTTGGACAACATGAAACATAAAAAATTCAAAGATCCCAACACAAAACACCAAAAATAATACAAGACAGACAATAACCCAAACACCTAGTACCACATGAAGCATGCAAAATTCAAAGACACAACCCAAAACACCAAAAATAATACAAGATTTACAATACCCAACCCCATTTGGACAACATGAAACATAAAAAATTCAAAGATCCCAACACAAAACACCAAAAATAATACAAGACAGACAATAACCCAAACACATAGTACCACATGAAGCATGCAAAATTCAAAGACACAACACAAAACACAAAAAATAATACAAGATTTACAATACCCAACCCCATTTGGACAACATGAAACATAAAAAATTCAAAGATCCCAACACAAAACACCAAAAATAATACAAGACAGACAATAACCCAAACACCTAGTACCACATGAAGCATGCAAAATTCAAAGACACAACACAAAACACAAAAATAATACAAGATTTACAATACCCAACCCATTTGGACAACATGAAACATAAAAAATTCAAAGATCCCAACACAAAACACCAAAAATAATACAAGACAGACAATAACCCAAACACCTAGTACCACATGTAGCATGCAAAATTCAAAGACACAACACAAAACACAAAAAATAATACAAGATTTACAATACCCAACCCATTTGGACAACATGAAACATAAAAAATTCAAAGATCCCAACACAAAACACCAAAAATAATACAAGACAGACAATAACCCAAACACCTAGTACCACATGAAGCATGCAAAATTCAAAGACACAACACAAAACACAAAAAATAATACAAGACAGACAATAACCCAAACACCTAGTACCACATGAAGCATGCAAAATTCAAAGACACAACACAAAACACAAAAAATAATACAAGATTTACAATACCCAACCCATTTGGACAACATGAAACATAAAAAATTCAAAGATCCCAACACAAAACACCAAAAATAATACAAGACAGACAATAACCCAAACACCTAGTACCACATGAAGCATGCAAAATTCAAAGACACAACCCAAAACACCAAAAATAATACAAGATTTACAATACCCAACCCCATTTGGACAACATGAAACATAAAAAATTCAAAGATCCCAACAAAAAACACCAAAAATAATACAAGACAGACAATAACCCAAACACCTAGTACCACATGAAGCATGCAAAATTCAAAGACACAACACAAAACACAAAAAATAATACAAGATTTACAATACCCAACCCCATTTGGACAACATGAAACATAAAAAATTCAAAGATCCCAACACAAAACACCAAAAATAATACAAGACAGACAATAACCCAAACACCTAGTACCACATGAAGCATGCAAAATTCAAAGACACAACACAAAACACAAAAAAATAATACAAGATTTACAATACCCAACCCATTTGGACAACATGAAACATAAAAAATGCAAAGATCCCAACACAAAACACCAAAAATAATACAAGACAGACAATAACCCAAACACCTAGTACCACATGAAGCATGCAAAATTCAAAGACACAACACAAAACACAAAAAATAATACAAGATTTACAATACCCAACCCCATTTGGACAACATGAAACATAAAAAATTCAAAGATCCCAACACAAAACACCAAAAATAATACAAGACAGACAATAACCCAAACACCTAGTACCACATGAAGCATGCAAAATTCAAAGACACAACACAAAACACAAAAAATAATACAAGACAGACAATAACCCAAACACCTAGTACCACATGAAGCATGCAAAATTCAAAGACACAACACAAAACACAAAAAATAATACAAGATTTACAATACCCAACCCATTTGGACAACATGAAACATAAAAAATTCAAAGATCCCAACACAAAACACCAAAAATAATACAAGACAGACAATAACCCAAACACCTAGTACCACATGAAGCATGCAAAATTCAAAGACACAACCCAAAACACCAAAAATAATACAAGATTTACAATACCCAACCCCATTTGGACAACATGAAACATAAAAAATTCAAAGATCCCAACACAAAACACCAAAAATAATACAAGACAGACAATAACCCAAACACCTAGTACCACATGAAGCATGCAAAATTCAAAGACACAACACAAAACACAAAAAATAATACAAGATTTACAATACCCAACCCCATTTGGACAACATGAAACATAAAAAATTCAAAGATCCCAACACAAAACATCAAAAATAATACAAGACAGACAATAACCCAAACACCTAGTACCACATGAAGCATGCAAAATTCAAAGACACAACACAAAACACAAAAAAATAATACAAGATTTACAATACCCAACCCATTTGGACAACATGAAACATAAAAAATTCAAAGATCCCAACACAAAACACCAAAAATAATACAAGACAGACAATAACCCAAACACCTAGTACCACATGAAGCATGCAAAATTCAAAGACACAACCCAAAACACCAAAAATAATACAAGATTTACAATACCCAACCCCATTTGGACAACATGAAACATAAAAAATTCAAAGATCCCAACACAAAACACCAAACATAATACAAGACAGACAATAACCCAAACACCTAGTACCACATGAAGCATGCAAAATTCAAAGACACAACACAAAACACCAAAAAAATAATACAAGATTTAAAATACCCAACCCCATTTGGACAACATGAAACATAAAAAATTCAAAGATCCCAACACAAAACACCAAAAATAATACAAGACAGACAATAACCCAAACCCCTAGTACCACATGAAGCATGCAAAATTCAAAGACACAACCCAAAACACCAAAAATAATACAAGATTTACAATACCCAACCCCATTTGGACAACATGAAACATAAAAAATTCAAAGATCCCAACACAAAACACCAAAAATAATACAAGACAGACAATAACCCAAACACCTAGTACCACATGAAGCATGCAAAATTCAAAGACACAACACAAAACACAAAAAATAATACAAGATTTACAATACCCAACCCCATTTGGACAACATGAAACATAAAAAATTCAAAGATCCCAACACAAAACATCAAAAATAATACAAGACAGACAATAACCCAAACACCTAGTACCACATGAAGCATGCAAAATTCAAAGACACAACACAAAACACAAAAAAATTATACAAGATTTACAATACCCAACCCATTTGGACAACATGAAACATAAAAAATTCAAAGATCCCAACACAAAACACCAAAAATAATACAAGACAGACAATAACCCAAACACCTAGTACCACATGAAGCATGCAAAATTCAAAGACACAACCCAAAACACCAAAAATAATACAAGATTTACAATACCCAACCCCATTTGGACAACATGAAACATAAAAAATTCAAAGATCCCAACACAAAACACCAAACATAATACAAGACAGACAATAACCCAAACACCTAGTACCACATGAAGCATGCAAAATTCAAAGACACAACACAAAACACAAAAAAATAATACAAGATTTAAAATACCCAACCCCATTTGGACAACATGAAACATAAAAAATTCAAAGATCCCAACACAAAACACCAAAAATAATACAAGACAGACAATAACCCAAACACCTAGTACCACATGAAGCATGCAAAATTCAAAGACACAACACAAAACACAAAAATAATACAAGATATACAATACCCAACCCCATTAGGACAACATGAACCATAAAAATTCAAAGTCACAACACAAAACACCAAAAATAATACAAGACAGACAATAACCCCAACACATTAGTACCACATGAAGCATACAATATTCAAAGACAACACAAAACACCAAAAATAATACAAGACAGACAATAAACCATACACCTTAGGACACCATGAAACATAAAAATTCAAAAACACAAAAAATTGAAAAGTATAGAGTTAAAGATCTATAAGGAGACTATTTGGTTACCAACTCTCCATGATTTAACTGGGGGGAGGGTCACCTGAACCCTCTCAAAGACCATCGGTAGCCCCCGGACCAATGCTTGAAGACATTTGCACTAGGTGACTGAAATCAGGGCATAAATGGTATTGCAGTTGTAAATATGTATATAGAAATTGACCACTAGGGGGGATATCCTTGACTTACCCAAGAATTACATTCAAGGACCACTGGTGGTCCCCAGACCAATGATTGAAAAACATTTCCCTAGATGACTGAGATCACATCAGGGCATAAATGGTATTGCAGTGTAAATATTTATATAGAGATTGAACACTAGGGGGGTATCATTGATTTTTCACAAGAATTACATTCAAGGACCATTGGTGGTCCCCAGCCTATTGATTGAAAAACATTGCCCTAGATGACTGAGATCACATCAGGGCATAGTAGGTATTGCAGTGTAAATATTTATATATAGAGATTGACCACTAGGTGGAATCACACACCCACTGTCAATGTATGTAAGGAATTTAAATCCTAACTTGATTAATTTATGCATACAATTCACTTCAAAGAGTGGAGCCCCCACCTCTGTGTTTATCTAATTTGCATGTCTGGCACCTGGCATTCCACAAAGGGGGGAGCCCATCCCCCCCAACCCACCCCCGCTCTTCATTTAATTTGCATGTCGCACCTGGCACCTGGTTAGAGTCCATCCCCCCCTTGTTTATCTAATTTGCATGTCTGGCACCTGGTTAGAACCCATCCCCCCCCCCACCCCACCCCCGCGCGTCATTTAATTTGCATGTCTGGCCCATGGCAATCCACAAAGAGTGGGAGCCCATCCCCCCACCTCAGCCCCAGTGACAAACAAACAAATTTACATTTGTTTGTTTTTCACACCTTCGAGTCAGCATCTCTGCTGGCTTTTGGGGAGGCATGTCACAAGGAGAAGCAGGGAGAGAGAGAGATGAGATCAGCTAATCACACACACATCATGCATTTTATAAATAACTATCATTAGTTTTTATTATTATTTAATTATAAACTATTATATGCTAATTATATTTATGGATATTTATATTTATGATTTATTATTATGCTAATTATATCTATTTATATCTATCTATTTTAATTACTAATTTGCATAATTAATTATGCAAATTATGCATTAATTGCTCACTAGCGCCACCAGTGGTAGTGGTCAGAACGTGTAGTGAACACCCACCATATTATACTACTCGCGGGGGCAACAGCTCCACCAGAGAGCTCCAGACTTGCCTCTTCAGAGAAACATTTAGTGACTTCCTCCTAATAATACTAATTTTAGTAATTTAGACGTAATTAAAGCGGGTCATGTTTGGAATTGTAACAGCAGAAATCAATAATATATCAGTATTAACCTGAGGGCCACACTAAGTGAAGGTGTGGCCTTCGTGCCAGCTGCTCTGACATATGCAAGCGTTCGGGGAGACCTCCTCTACAACGCCTACTCTCCGCTAAGCAGGAGAGGTGTAAAATTAATCCATAATCTTTGTTATATATTTTCGTTTAAATACTTAACTTATTGTTTTAATACTTTTATTCTGAAGAGCTCGGCCACCGGGAAGTCTTATCCTAGCTCCCTATCCCAGAGCCATAGAGTTAAAGACAGAGTTACGAAAACTGCGTTCACTTCATGGGGCCAGTTCAATGGCGGCTCTCCTACATAGACTTCTATTGAGAATAGGGACAAGCCCTGGACCCGGAAGTAGGCTGAAATGCATTGGACCCAGGCAACAGCCCAGCTTTAATGCTCTTAAATCCCTTTATTTTAGATTGTTTTGTAGTAATCGTACAACATACACATTACAGAGGCTTTAATTGTCACTGTACAATACTTTAAAACAGTTATATGTTGCACACGTGCCTATAATTGCGGCACCCTCGTTGAAAACAATGTATTTCAAACTCCAGCTTGTCCCTCTCCAGGCTGCATGAACAGCTCTGTTTCTGCCCCCTCAATGTCGTAACTCTGGCTCCGTCTTATACTCTTATCCTAGCTCCCTTGACACCGGCCGGTGGTGTAATAGAGAGACTAGAGTATAGAGTAGACAGCAGTGAGTAGGTATAGGGGATATTACTTCCAACAACAGCAAGCTGACTCGGCTTAAGGATATTGATGCAACTGGTCAACAGTCAACAACAGTGACCAGCAGCGTTACACAAAAAACAACACAACGCAACAGGACAGCCTTTCTAACAAGATGCGTTGGTTCCAGGGGTCCATCCCCGCTGCCATTGCCTCAGCCAAGCAACAGACATTCATCTTCGTCGTTGTTATAACGGGTATATATATTATATATATCATCTATCTATCTAGTATCTATCTATCTGTGTAGGTTAGCTATTATAGCTAGCTAGATGATTATTATAGCTGCTGTGTCAAGCTGGGTAGTAGCGGCTAGCTAGCCATATTAGCTACCCCGGTTGAGACAGGTAACGTCATTGTAACACAATAGACATATAAGGGGAACAATATTTCACCTCTCAGGTAAACATACAAATACATGTTTTAATCAATTATCATGGGCTTTTAGAATTGGTATAGTTGTCTGTCGTGTATTGTAAACACGGCAGTTATTTGCGCTGCTGCTGTCAGCTAAAGTACGTTAGCCAACATTTGTGGACGTTACACGGACGCTGTGGTCACCTATCTCATCTGAATATGTGTGTGATTATGATAGGCTACCTGATTACGCTGTTTCGGTGAAATCCCCGTGGAGAAAGGTGTGATGACTGAGATGATTTTAGGCTATAGTTTATGTGTCAGTTGTTGTTGTGGTGGGTACAGTCTAAAATTGTGACATGTTTTCCCAATTCAGTTTACAAACCTTCGGAATTAAACCGTACACGAATACATTTGTAGTAATACTGTATTAATGTAGCACGAGAGCCCATTCTATACAAACATTGACGTCAGTTCGTTATTAAAAACCACGTTCCCCTGCTGCGAAAATGCAAAACTGCGACCTCTGCAGGCGATGCATTTGACAGGACACCAATCTCTCTGCAACACCAGTTTCGCCGAAGATTAAATGGGATATATAATTCACACTTTGGTGTCTTATTTTCAGTGTAGTCCGTCAAACAGTTGATCTGATCATTAAAATTATTTAAAAAAAAACATGTCATCATCACCACATCACATGATCAGGCAGTGGGGCATACATGATGACTATTAATGACTCATCACTACAAATGTCTCACTCTCTGAAGGTGACGATGACCAGTCTGCACAGCTCATGTCCAGCTGGGAGGATGACACAGTCCTGGAAGCTGCACAGACTTGTGTGGCGATCAAAGTGGACGCCAAGAGGTGATGTGTAATTAGTGATGCACTGAATATTCGGCCGCAGAAAATATTCGGCAGAAAATGGCTAAAAATGCATTTTCGGCCTATTCGGTTTCGGCCCCAAATAGGCAGAAAATATATCACCGAATAGTGTATGCAATTAATGCATTCAAAAGAGCTGAATAAATGTTTTATGGATCCATAATAGTGATTGTTATTTAAGTTAAGTTTTGCCATAACCATAACATAACATTTGTAGAATCAAACTCAGGTTAATAAGTGAGGATACTAAAACAGCGATATTCAGTTACACTTCATACCAATGATACTGTGCGGGTGTAGGTATGTTAAGTGATAACCACTTTCAACATGGCATTATAGGCAAAAGCTTTCTAAATCTTTCAAATTTTCCAAACATCTACAAGCTTGTAGGTCAACAATCTTTGCTATTTGTTGTACAACAAAGTATGTAGTGCTTAAGTGGCATTCTGGACTAGACCTGTTCGGCTGGAAACATTGTGGTTGCAAGGACTGACCTTCTGACCTTTCAGATACAGGACTGTGTCTCACAGTCATTACCAGGTAACTGAGAGATTATTTATTCTGTACTTAAACATACTATTTTAACTAGTGATGCCCCGAATATTCAGCCGCAGAAAATGTTCGGCAGAAAATGGCTAAAAATGCATTTTCGGCCCGAATAGGCAGAAAATATATCACAGAATAGTGTATGCAATTAATGCATTCAAAAGGGCTGAATATATGTTTTATGGACCCATAATAGTCATTATTATTTAAGTTACGTTTTGCCATGAACATTTATTTTGCCATAAATCAGGTAGCTTTATGGTACGGCCATGACAGCAATGGTAGGAAAAAAAGATGTATAATATTAATCATATTCGGATATTCGGTATTCGGTTTTCGGCCAACTGTTTCCTATATTCGGTATTCGGTTTCAGGCAGGTGGAGTTTGCTTTCTGGTTGCACGGCTGGCTGTGCAAGTGCTCGTTTGAGAGGGGGTCGCAACCGTCTGTTAACGGCAACACGAGATATCTGCCTAAACACCTTATTAACGTGGCCAAAGTGTTCTGTCCTCTGATCTGGTGGAATGTAAAATAAGAACACTGTTTTCACTGTTTGCTACACAAATTGTGTGAACCCATAGTCATATTCATAGCTGTGTACCTATTTGGCATAAAAATAAGGTATGACATTTTTTTATCACACAGCCCCCAGAAAGTCCCTCTGATACCTTAGTGTCAAACCCTGTATTGTTTAAAATTTTGTTGCAGATTCAACCTTTTCATAGATTTCGTAGATGGCTTCGTAGAGTTCTTTGACAGTAACTTTGGATTTGTGCATTATTAAGATATGTATTGACCTTGTGATGTTCTTGTGTTTCCTCACAGTGAGACGTGTGTGCAGTTCTCCCAGATCTGTATCCTTTTCCATGAACTCCATGCTGTACAGTTTGTAATGTTATTATTATTATTATGCATGTGATGATGGCTCCAGAATATGCTGTGAAGATTTATGTCCAAATAAAATACAAATGTCTCGAGGATATCAAAATCCTGAGGACTGATCTCCTGTTAGATGACATTGAATGGCGACAAAGTGCTCATGTTTGCTGAAATACAGTTTGCTGAAATACCTGTGTGTCTATCAGTGCATGGTGCTCCATATTTCATGTTAAGGACCCTAAAAATGATATGTAATTGGCCACCGACCCCCATCTGAAAATATGTTGTTCGATGAACCTCTCAGAAGCAAAGATTTGAGTTAAAAACGTTGGCTCTGAAAGAATATATATTCAAAGATTTGCACCACATTTTCGCGATTTCTTCAAAAATAGCAGACCTACAAGCTCGTAGCTCGGCACTCGTGCGGTGCTACGAGCTTGTAGGTCTGCTATAATGCTTAAAACACCAACCCCAGAATGGGTTAACTACTGCTTGGAACGTAGGTAGGGCTCGCACGTGTTCACGTCTATAGCCCCGCCATTCGAACACGGGTCTCCTGCGTGGGAAGCAAACATCTTAACCACCACTAGCCTAAAGGGGAATTCCCCCCCTTGGCCGTGAGCGGATATACTATAGGCTTTTTTGGTCATCAGGCAGAGGCTATGAACGAACCACCACAATTGCTACACATGGGCTGCAACAAATGTTACTTTTTTTAAACTAATGTGAAAATGTATGTGTTATGTGATGTGGGAAACTTTGACAGACAAAGACTGTGAACAGACTGTATGGAAAATAGAAGTAAAACTCCTTAGACTGAGACTTAAAAATATATATTTCTTCTTTTATCATAAAGTGTTCTGTGCTCAAAGTGCAATTACAGCACAGAGCACTGTATGAGCATGATAAAATACAAAAATATTTTCTTAAGTCTCACTCTAAGGAGTTTTACTTGAGCGAGTCGGTGAGCGAGTCTTTTTTTCTGTCAAAGTTTCCCTTATGTTTTTGAGACCACCGCTACCGTAGTCAAGTTTGGGAAAAAAGGACGAAGAAATGAAGGCGCAACAGTTCTCTCAGTGCTTCTGTGTAATGATGTGTGTAAATGTGAGATGTTTTGCGCCTTAACTCCCCGCTGTGTGAAGACCCGGTTGTCTGCATACCGTCCTGCTTTTTCATCGGAGAGAATGGAATTCCTCTCGAGGTCATTGCTGGCAGTGTGTCTGCAGAGGAACTCACAAACAGACTGGACAAAGTCAAACAGGTAAGGGAGGGGAATAGGGAGCTGCAACTATCAATTTCTTTCTTATCAATGTCTTTTTCAATGAATCAAATAAAATCTTTTTTATTTTTCAAATATATTTTTATTTGAGTAACGATTACTTTGATTAACTGATGTACCCTAGGTGGGAGCATATACTGCTGAATGAGACCACCTTGTTTTGTGCCCCCCCCCAGAAGAGAAGATTAAAAACACTTTCAAGATGTAATTTGTTTTTCCTCAAAAATAACAGATGTACAAACTCGCAGCATGGCACAAAGTGACGCGTCATGAGCTTGTACATCTGCTGTTTTTGAATAGCCCAACTCGAATATAAAAAAAAAATCCCGGTTTGTGATGGATTAAGACGTCTTAACCCATTCTGGGCGGGAACCCCTTTTGGTGTTTTATAACTAAGCATTATGTTATACTTTAGCTATTGAAAAATAGCAGATCTACAAGCGCATAGCGCGCCACCGAGTGGCGTGCTACGAGCTTGTAGGTCTGCTATTTTTTTAAAGTCGTGAAAATGCGGCACAAATCTTTGAATATATATTC
Organism: Protomyctophum bolini; assembly: GCF_963924005.1. Classification (NCBI taxonomy): domain Eukaryota; kingdom Metazoa; phylum Chordata; class Actinopteri; order Myctophiformes; family Myctophidae; genus Protomyctophum; species Protomyctophum bolini. The sequence continues at coordinate 39,704,825 of NC_137877.1, read as the reverse complement.
TTTCAGAAGACGTCGGGCCTAAAAGTTGTTCTGCGACGCATCCGCTCCTGTTACGTCGGTACTCTCTTTCACACTATTCCTGTTCTCTTGTCTTGACAGATGCACTCTCTGCAGATGCAGGGAGTGGGATCAGAGCCAGAAGTTCCGATGGAGGCCAGTCCGTCTGTCGGTGTACCCACAGAACCAGCCCTGGGCGGCCCAGCTCCAACAGAACCCATCTCTGCTCCTATGGAGCTCGCCACCGAGGAACCAGCGGAGCATGCACAACCTGCTTCAACTCCAGCCACACCAAAAGGTCAGTCGAGAAAAAGCCATTGAAAGGATTTGATCGAATCCGATTCCATTATCGATTGATTCTGCATGTCGTCCAATCCTTGTCATTTACGTAAGGGATAATATCTGGCTTGTCGGGAGATAATTCACCGACAGGGACTTTAACCACCGAGGCGAAGGTGAATTATACAGTATCCCGACAATGACCACCTAGCCTAGATGTGTGTGTGTGTGTGTGTGTGTGTGTGTTTACATGGCTGTCATGTTGGAAACGGCAGTAAATCAAGCGGGGCGCAGCTGGTGCTCAGAGGGTTTGATTAGGCAGAGGTCTGTTATAGGGCGGAACGGTCATTATGATGAGATAACTCACCGCTGAATTAAGCGATTGACCAATCGGAATCATGCATGATTCAACCAAGCCATGTAACATTTTTTGATAAATTGTTGAGTGGGGGAAAAAAGAGATACATACTAAAACGGTTTTAATGGCATTAGTGTTATGTATTAAAGCTATAGACTGTCCTCTTTCTGCGACAAGGCTGAAGTTCTTTACAATTGAGCTAAATAGAGCCTGCCCTGCTTTGCTAATCAATTTGTGTCAGATCATGTGTCTACTCTATGTATCATGACCTTTCACACAATCTAAATGTTATTAGTGTGGTTGGTTGCTTGTGGCAGCTGTGGCATGTACAGGCCAGGGTGTTCGGTTTTGGTCACTTTTGTAATGAAAGTGTCTGTCCGTCTGTGGCACGTTCCAGCACCTTCTCTCGCTGTGTGTGAAAATATTTCTGAAGATGCAGTTTAGAACGGAGACAGCTCGTTTAAAGGAAAAATCATTATGAATTATTAGAGGCAGAGCTACTCTGTGTGTGTGTGTGGGTGCAAGGTAACGGTAACATTTCCTATTAAACATCTGGCAATAAATAAATTCTTATTTCCTCGTCAGCCATTCCTGCAGACAGGCTTTACTGAAGCTGTGGCTACATTTTCACCGTAATGTTGTCCTGTAATGAATACAGGACGACAGGATGTTTAAAGGAGAATTCCATGCTAGAAGGCTTTCTTACCTTTCTTACCTTTTCTTTGTAGTTGTTACGTCCCCACCAAAGAGGTCCAGGTGTTTTTTTGTGCAAAAACTCCTTCCCTACCATAAGCCCTCAATGAATTGCATTGAATTGAATGGGGGTATGGGGTGTTGTGCTAATTCGCTTATTTCCATCTAAATAAGTAGTAAAGTGTGCCGCTTGGGATATTATTTACATTATGAAGAGAGGATATATACAAAAAGTATTTTGAGCGATGGAAATAAGCGAATTAGCGCAACACCCCATAGCCCCATTCAATTCCAATTCAATTCATTTAGGGCTTATGGTAGGGGAAATAGGTTTTGCACAAAATAACACCTGGACCTCTTTGGTGGGGACGTAACGACTACAAATAAAGGTAAGAAAGCCTTCTAGCATGGAATTCTCCTTTAAATAGGCAGAACTCCTGGAAAGCCATTTTTGTCTCAGAGTGAAGCTACAAACACTCAAGACAGAAAGATCAGCCATGTGTTGACACTTCCTCTAGACTGTTCCCTGAAGTTTACTTTCACTTTGAATCTTTGTTTTGTTTTGTAACACTTCCTCTAGAATGTTCCCTGAAGTTTACTGTTCTTTTTGAGTGGTGCAACCACGCCCTTACGGAGCTATAGTATGTGTGTGCCTGTGTGGGTGGCTGGCTGGCTGGGTAGCTGGTGTTTCTAATCTTTGGTTTGTTGTCTTATTCAAATAGCTCTGTTTTGAAACACCATACGCATGCGGGGTTTTCTAAAATAAAAGGTTCTATTCTCTGTCTGCAGAACCCTTGACCGGGTCAGTAGATGAAGGTAGCAGTGCAGGAGCGGCAGCTTCATCAGATGCCAACACGTCCAACAGTTCTCAGCCTGGGGAAAACCTCGAGGCCAAGGTGGACAGGTAGGAACAACACGGATGCACGCATCAGAGGCAGAAAGCTCAATTATCATTTAGCCAGGGGACATGACACTATTATTGGATTATAATCCTCTCGTTTTACTTTGTGTATCTGACGATGCCTTAAAACATTATACGTTGCCCTCTATACCTAAAATGACAAATTAAAAACACCTTAAATGTTTCACTCAATAGGAACTGCTCCTGGCGCAAGTTGATGATTATCACGTAATTGTCCATGTGCCGTCCAGCCCTATGGAATGCACGTACTATATTGATGCTCATATTAACCGTAGGAAGTATTAAGTTTTTTTTTATATTAGCACATGCATTCCATACATTCCATAGGGCTGGACCATATGGCCATATGATATCATCAACTTGCGACAGGAGCAGCAACTATTGAGTGAAAGATTCTCTATTTATGAAATTAAGGTGTTTTTATTTTTTTATTTTAGTTGTAGAGGGCAAGTATAATGTTTTAAGGCATATTTGTCTGATTAGCCAGGGTTCTGGACCCAATGTGGGTCCAAGTTTCTGGCCTTGACAGCCCCATACATCCAAACAGAAAAAGTAAATCTGATTGCATTAAATGATGTTAAACAACATTAAATTCACTTTGCCAAGTCACTTTGCCACTCGATTTCCCATTCACTTTATGCATGCGCATACCATACCCTCTATACCGCTGTTCAGGTTTAACATCTACATTTGTTATGGTCAATTTACAATTTAGGCGTAATAGCAGACGCTCTTAATCCAGAGCAATTTACAGTAATCAAGGTAAACACAACAAGGTAATACATCAAATGCAGATAAAATGGTAATCTAGGATTATTGCGAACGCTGTGATTGCGAATGCAGTGAGCACTTACTATGAGACCTAGCAGATCATGTCTGTGTGTCCGTGTGTGTGTCTGTGTGTGTGTCCGTGTGTGTCCCCCCCCTTTGTGCCCATATATGGAGCTGAGTGATTTGTTTGTCATTGATGCAACACACTCCATATTTGGACGTATAGCTGCTTTGGGGACTCCTTATATGGTTATGGCTGAGTCATGGTGAATTGTTATTGCAATTTACGATCTGCGTTCGCTTCCCGCGTTTGCCCGTCTTACTCGTAGGTAGACTAGGAACCTATCATCATCAGTCACATGACACCTTGTCTATACTCACACTCACTGTCCAGGTTAACGAAGCAACTGGAGGACAGACGAGACCAGAAGAAGAAGGAAGAGGAAGAGGTGAGGTTGAGCATGAGTATTTCCCACTGCCTCTCTCTCTCTCTCTCTCTCATCAGCAGGCAACAGTGCAGCACTATCCCTCTCTCTGTTTCTGGCACAACAGCGCCCCCTACTGGTACTCATAGTCATATACTGGTGCTCGTTAACCAACACAGACACACACACACAGGCATAGGTGAACACGGACAGTGCTGTTCCTTGGAGTGGTTGCGCCACTTAAAAACAAACCAGTCTAACGATGGAACACATTCTGTTCTGACATTCCATATGTTGATCCTTCACCACCACCCGTCCTTCCTGTTGTTCTGACAGTCCATAATGTTGATCTGACCTCGTCAAACCCTGTACACTCCAGACACACTCCATACATGGCCATCTGCCGTCACCCAGGCAGGATGCGTGCACACGACCTCGCCCTTTTCTCTCTCACAGGGTGTTACATAATCTCCTAATTGCAATTATTTGAGATAATCGCAATGATTTGAGAAAAACTATTTCATTTTTTTTTTAGATAATCACAATTATATTTTTTAGAGATGATTGCTTGTTTATATGATTGTTTCCAAATCCAAATCCATGGGTTCATGTACCGTACTTTTTATTTGCATTGTAATCCCCATAGGGGGGATTTTATTTAGATCGCTTCATATAAGAACTGTTTGAAAATTAAACATTGTCATCCCGGCCGTTTCACTCATATGGATATGACGAATCAACTGACTGAGAGAGAACGCTATTGTTACTGCTACTGAATTAGTTACATTTTCAACTAGAAACAGACTATCATATGAGTGTCGCAAACGATACAGAGACACCTCCCTGACAATAACGCTGAGACAACTTGTTTATTTTTGGACCACAATGCTTATATGAAACGATTTTAAGATGACGTATTTGTAAAAACTGCCTCCCCCTGGCCAGCCGGGGCGCCTGATGGAGGGGAAAGGAACTGGTTGGAATAACGTGTTCCTTCAACGTGCTACGACGTCCAACCAGGGAAACTCCCCCCTGTCAGGTGTAAAGGAGCAACTTGGACACTCAGGCATGAAGGAAGCATGAGTTCAAGTCCGCTGCTCTCCCCTTGTCCCCCATATATATAGGGGACTAGGTTGGCGGAGGGTGTATAGAGCCCAGGATCACATTAGATGATTGACACAGGGGTGAAAAATGGGTTACAAAATCGTGGGATAAAAAAAAAAAAAATGACGTATTTGTGGTTGGGAGGGGAGCGGGGCCGCTGTGCTCATTGTCCTGTGTGTGTGTGTGTGTGTGTGTGTGTGTGTGTGTGTGTGTCTGTGTGAGACTCAGGAGCAGATCAAGAGGGAGATGGAGCGCAGGAAGGTGGGGAAGGACATGGTGGACGTCAAGAGGAAACAGGAGGACGACAAGACCAAGAGGCTCATGGACGAGAGGAACCGCGACAAGGCAGAGGAGAAGGCCGCCAGGGACCGGGTCAAACAGCAGATCGCTCTGGTAAATAAATATAAAGGGACCGCTAGGGACCGGGTCAAACAGCAGATCGCTCTGGTAAATAAATATAAATATAAAGGCCGCTAGGGACCGGGTCAAACAGCAGATCGCTCTGGTAAATAAATATAAAGGACCACTAGGGACCGGGTCAAACAGCAGATCGCTCTGGTAAATAAATATAAAGGTCCGCCAGGGACCGGGTCAAACAGCAGATCGCTCTGGTAAATAAATATAAATATAAAGGCCGCTAGGGACCGGGTCAAACAGCAGATCGCTCTGGTAAATAAAATAAATATAAAGGCCGCTAGGGACCGGGTCAAACAGCAGATCGCTCTGGTAAATAAATATAAAGGCCGCTAGGGACCGGGTCAAACAGCAGATCGCTCTGGTAAATAAATATAAATATAAAGGCCGCTAGGGACCGGGTCAAACAGCAGATCGCTCTGGTAAATAAATATAAAGGCCGCTAGGGACCGGGTCAAACAGCAGATCGCTCTGGTAAATAAATATAAAGGTCCGCTAGGGACCGGGTCAAACAGCAGATCGCTCTGGTAAATAAATATAAATATAAAGGCCGCTAGGGACCGGGTCAAACAGCAGATCGCTCTGGTAAATAAATATAAAGGGACCGCTAGGGACCGGGTCAAACAGCAGTGCATTGGATCGCAGCCTGGAAGGCGGAACTCACGTGGGAGTGCACGGACGTACGGAAGGCCCACACTGCCACTCAACTACTAGCCAATCACAACGCGTCTTTTCCGGGGACGTATATCAATTCAATTCAAAGGAGAAAACAAACATTTTACATTACCTCTGATTGGCCTACCGGACGTCCTCCCCTTCTGTGATGGATGCGGAAGCTTGCCTTCCCTGAAATGGCGACACGAGACACAGACAGACACCCCAGAGTCAAGGACCCCCAAATCAACATTTATTTTGGGACCCCCCCCCCATTTGAAAACATGTTAAGGGAGGATTTTTATGGCTCTATAGCAGTGATTCCGAAACATAGTCATTTCATGGACCCCCCAGTTTCACACGCATTATGCTACGGAGTACGGACCCCCTATTTAATGGCATTTCTATCTCTGGTACCATTTGGTTCCATTTGTACACTCTCAGAGTTACAGAGCCATAACTCTCTTTAATTGAGCTCAAGTACCCCCAGGGGTCCCCGGACCCCACTTTGGGAACCCATCATGTGATAAAGGCTTCCCCCTTCCTGTTCCTATGCAGGACCGCGCTGAAAGAGCCGTTCGCTATGCCAAGAACCAGGAGGTTCCCTCTGCCGTCACCCAGCAGATCGCTTTGGTAAATAAATACCCGCTAGGGACCGGGTCAAACAGCAGATCGCTCTGGTAAATAAATATAAAGACCACTAGGGACCGGGTCAAACAGCAGATCGCTCTGGTAAATAAATATAAAAGGCCGCTAGGGACCGGGGTCAAACAGCAGAATTCGCTTTGTGACACGAGACACAGACGCCCCAGAGCCGAAGAAGACCTTTCTATGTCTATGGCCGATAAAGCAGTCGTTCCCAAACTTTTTCGTGTCCCAAGGACCCCCAAATCAACATTTATTTAGGCCACGGACCCCCCCATTTGAAAACATGTCACCCCGATAAGGGAGGATTTTTATGGCTCTGGCAGTGATTCCTGAAACATAGTAATTTCATGGACACCCAGTTTCACACGCATTATGCTACCCTATTTAATGGAAGGTACCCCAATTTATATTCTAAAACCACTGTTAATTTAACTCTGACAGTGTACAAATGGAACCAAAATGGACCCTAACAGGTCTGTAACTCAGAGTTACAGAGGCATAACTATCTCTAATTGAGCTCAAGTACCCCCCGGGGGACCCCCCCCCGGACCCCACTTTGGGAACCCATGTGATAAAGGCTTCCCCCCTTCCTGTTCCTCTGCAGGACCGCGCCGACAGAGCCGTCCGCTATGCCAAGAACCAGGAGGACCTGGAGGCTAGCAGGCAGGCAGCGCTACAGGCCAAGCAGGCTGAGATGGAGGCCAGGAAGGAGGCCAAGGTCAGGGAGAGGAGGTACGTACAGTAGGAGAGACATGAATGACAGTAATGTAAATTATTGTCATTGTCGGGCAGAAACCTTATCTCCATATTTTACACTTTCTGTGTTTTTTCGTAGATGAATGCCCCCAGTTGATCATACTATTACACATATTTTTTTCCTGGGACCCCCAGAAGCAAAGATTGTAGTTGAAATGTCTGCTTTAAAAAATAATATATATACAGTATATATATATATATATATATATATATTATTATTTTTACATACATCCCACAAAAGCATCAAAAGTAGCAGATCCAGAAACTCGAAACGTGGTGCTTTTTGAGATTGTAGATCTGTTACTTTTTTTTCTTGAGGTTTCAACCCAATAGAGACGAAATATATTAAAATAACAAGCACATATCTATATTTTGTAGCATTGTGCATTGTTTGTTTTTGGGCTGACTGGGCCCACCTTTTCAAAAAAAGATTCAATAATTTAATTTATTGCCATGTCAACAAGTTGATAGGAATTTGTCTTGCTTCATACTCAACATATACAGACAACCACATAGATACAAAAACAAGAAAGACGACACAACCAGCAGCATAGGGATTTTTAACCCATTCTGACCTGAGATCAGATTCATACGAGGTTTCCACTGGACACACACTGGTCTGATTAACCCATTCTGACCTGAGATCAGATTCTAAAAAATGTCAGTCGTTCTTCGATTTTTCAAAAATAGCAGACCTACAAGCTCGTAGCGCGCCACTCGGTGGCGCGCTATGAGCTTGTAGATCTGCTATTTTTCAATAGCTAAAGCACAACATGATGCTAACACCAAAATGGGTTCCCGTTCAGAATGGGTTAAAGTGCTATATGCATATTGCTACATACATACAATAAAAAATAATGCTGTCTCAATGATTCCTTTCAACCACAACAAATGAAACATTCTGGTAGAGGTGCTGATTATTAACATTCAGAGTTCATTCACAATGTTTTCATAATGCATGGTGTTGCGTTTGTTTGTTTGTTGTGCTCACAGTGCCATAGCGAGGATACAGTTTCGACTCCCAGACGGTTCGTCCTTCACCAACCAGTTTCCCTCAGAGAGCAGACTACAGGAGGCCAGGCAGTTTGCTGTTCAGGTACAACAAAGCACTTATTCGGCATAAAGGTTTAGGTTTATTTATTTAGCATATAGTACAAAAAATAGACAATAACATATCAAAGAAACAAAAATACAATGCAAGGAAAGGAAGAAGCCAGAAGGCTTATATGGAATCCTTTCCTGAAGGAAAAGGTCATTGGTTTAAAAATGTTAAAGTTCATAAAGAACAGTACATAAATGTACAAGTTGTCAAAGGGGGGCAGCTGTGCAGTAAAGAAAAAATAAAAACACTGCACAGAAAACAGAAATAAACACTAAATAAACATAAAAACACAGACTGCACAGAAAACAGAAATAAACAAGAAATAAACAAAAGAAAATATAACGGTTTCTTAAAGGTAAAGGTTTCTTATTCACGGTGGCAGATAAATATTTAAATATTTAAAATCTAAAAAGAATGTCTGTTGTCTCTTCCAACTACTGTCAGCTGCTTCAAGTGACTTTATTGACACTAGTGTCAACTAGGGATGCTCCGATCAGGTTTTTTGGGACCGATAACGAACACCGATTTGGTTTTTCTCATGATCGGCTGATACGATTTTATGTCCGATACAGATTTCCGAAATTATTATATGTCAAAATTGTTCCTGTGTGGGAAGAATGTTTAGGCCTGTCAACAAAAATGCCAAATCATGTTATACTATATAATCTGATTGACATTTATACCACTTAAATGGTGTAAATTAAAAGTTTCTCCAGATAAGGTAAATGCCGATTACCAATCGGAGTGAATAATGGCCGATCACCGATCACTGGCCGATTCTCGGAGCATCTCTAATGTCAACCAGTCAATGCCCTACTCCAGGGGTATAGGCAGCCTTAGGCACCAGTGCCGACATTGGCACAAAGGAGGGTGATCACTGGCAAGTGTGTGAGAGAGTATTTTTGGTTTTAAATAAACTATTAAAAAAGAAAATGCAGTCAAAAAAATGAAGTCCCTCACATTTGTGTGTAAATTACATCCTGCATTCTACATTTCATTAAAACTGAACTATGTTATTGCCCTGAGACTCTGATGATCATTATAACGTGAAAGGAAATTTAAAAAGAAGGAAAAACTTTATATTTGTGGACAAGCAAAATATGTTGGAATTTTTCAACGTGGTGTCGTTAAAATGAGTTAATGTTGATATGGCACACTGACGATGTAGAAAATAAAAACATGGAACTTCATTTAAAAAAGGTTTCAGACCCCTGCCCTACTCGACCACTCTGTCTAATTGTCTCAAATTATGGAAGGGTAGGGAACTACTAGGGATACTATCGCTAACCACTGCAGAATGGGATGTATTAGTTATATTCTATTAACATAATCTAACATACAGAAACATTGCATTCCATGCATTTAAATAAGTTCTGGGTTTGCAGTTTTATCTTCATCGATGAAACTTAGCATCTTAGTGTTCCGCTTTGTGAATTGAAACAGCCGCATAATTAGTCATGACGGTAAACTTGTGCATTTGGAGAGCAAAATATTTGTAGATTGTTTTAAAGTGGGAATTATAAACCACTGCCATGTGTGTTTAACAACCAATGGGGGTGATAAATATCTGTCCACCATACATGTAAGTATGTATTTTGTGTTCAAGTAGCTCAGTCGGTAGAGCTCTCTCCTTTAGACCACACAGACATGATCTGGGTCATGCCAACTCGCCATATCAGCTTATGCCCTCAGGGAGGCGCTATAAGCTCATAAATGCAAGGACTGAACAGACTGAAAACTAGTTTTTACCCCAGAGCACTGAGAGAGCAGTCATAGCTCTAAACACTGACACTTGAACTCTGACACTTGACACTTTATGGACTAAAGGGACTTACTGTGAAATATGTCCTAATGTATGTTTTTTTTTTTATATAGAGTATATTATATAGAGTCTTGTTTCGAGTGCACTTGAGCTGGATTGCAAATCAATTTTACGTTGTCTTGTACAATGTCAATAAAGATATTCAGATTCTGATATTCTGAGAAGCACGGCTTGTGTTGCAGACAGTTGTGCGGTTCGTATACTGGGAGCTGATGGTAGGTGTGGTGCTCCACCTCAGCAATAAATGGTAAATGGTGCATTTATATAGCGCCTTTATCCAAGGCACTTTACATATAGATTGTGCATTACATACATTCACCCATTCACACACACATTCATACACCGATTGCGGCGGAAGCCATGCAAGGCACCAACCAGCACATCGGGAGCAATTTGGGGTTCAGTGTCTTGCCCAAGGACACTTCGACATGTAGACAGGAGGAGGAGCCGGGATTCGAACCGCCGACCCATGGATCATTGGACGACCTGCTCTACATCCTGAGCCACAGTCGCAATCCGACTCCCAGGGGGTTTAGCGCGTTGTAACGGCTGATACTGACAATAAGCCTCCTCGACCTATTTACTTACTTATATACCGTATCCATACAATCTGTGTGGTGTTTTTTCCCCCCCTGCTCCTCCTGAATGTGTCTTGTCCTCCTCCAGGAAGTGGGGAACCGCTACGGTAACTTCTCCCTGGCCACCATGTTCCCCCGGAGGGAGTTCACGGGAGAGGACCTGGACAAGACCCTCCTGGAGCTGGAACTGGCCCCCAGTGCCTCCGTAGTGCTGCTGCCTGTGAGTAGAGAAACCTCGCTGCTTTACCCATCAACCCCTTTTAGACCTGACACGGAAACAAAAAAAAAATGAAATGGTTCTGATACCTCTGAAAGTCTAAATACTTTTATTCCACCCCCCCCCCCGTAGCAGACGGGCAGACCCAACAACACAGTGATCCAGTCCACTAGTGGAGGAGGTTCTGCCGGGTTCTGGGCCCTCCTGGGACACATCCTCTACCCCCTGCTGGCCGTGTGGAGGTTCCTCAGTGGGTTCCTGTTCGCCAGCCCCACCGGGCCCCCAGCGGCGGGCCCCCAGCGCAGGCCCAACAACGCTCACCCCAGGCCCGGCTCCTCGTCAGCAGCCAGCTCTGAAGAACCACAGAGGTAAATAATGTTGAACCCTCATGGTCGGATCACAGTTCTCTCAGTCGACAACATGCCTTGATTTCAGTCATTTTGGATTCCATAGCCCATTCTGACCTGAGATCAGATTCATACGAGGTTTCCACTGGACACACACTGGTCTGATGAACCCATTCTGACCTGAGATCAGATTTAAAAAAATGTCAGTCGTTCTTCGATTTTTCAAAAATAGCAGACCTACAAGCTCGTAGCGCGCCACTCGGTGGCGCGCTATGAGCTTGTAGATCTGCTATTTTTCAATAGCTAAAGCATAACATGATGATAACACCTAAATGGGTTCCCGGTCAGAATGGGATAGAAGCCAGCGTGTCTTCTACGCGGAAAGCACGTCATCCATTGAAATTGGGCGATCTACAAACTCACAACGTTGTGAGCTTATAGATTGCCTATTTTCTCTTAAAAGCCTCATGTTTCTATATCAGTCGTTCTCATTATTTCATGTCAAGGACCCCAAAAATGATCTGTATTTGGTCGCCGACCCCCCATCTGAAAATGTTGTTTCAGGGACCTCCCAAGGAGCAAAGATTTGAGTTGAAAACGTTCGTTTTGAAAAATATATATATTCCAATTTTGAGCCACATTTTCACGATTTTTCAAAAATAGCTGACCTACGAGCTTGTAGATCTGCTATTTTTCAATAGCTAAAGTATAACAGAATGCTTAACCCATTCTGAACGGGAATACATTTAGGTGTCGGCATTATGTTATGCTATAGCTATTGAAAAATAGCAGATCTACAAGCTCATAGCGCGCCACCGAGTGGCGCGCTACGAGCTTGTAGGTCTGCTATTTTTGAAAAATCGAAGAACGACTGACATTCTTAGAATCTGATCTCAGGTCAGAGTGGGTTTAATCAGACCAGTGTGTGTCCAGTGGAAACCTGATCGTATGAATCTGATCTCAGGTCAGAATGGGTTAAAACACCAAAAGGGGTTCCCGCCCAGGATGGGTTTAAGATTGAAGAGGTCAAACTAGTGATAGAATACCCTTTCAGTCAAAGGTTGTGTGTCCTTCTTGTAATTATTCCTTGTCCCTTCCTGCCTCTTTTTTTCCCCTTTTGCTCAGAGAAACTCTACGCAAGCGCACTCTGGAGAACCGGCCAGACGACTTCAAGAAGGACGGCAAAATCCACCGGTTACGCACAAGCGAAGACAGCGAGGACGAGAACAACACTTGGAACGGCAACTCCACCCAACAGATGTAGTAGTTAGCGCTAATGAATGAAGCCTGTCTTTCTACCCCTGCTCCCCCCCCCTACCCCACCTCCCCTTTCCCCCCCAAGCGTTGACTTTGAGTGTTGCGGCAGTATAACCGAAGAGTTGTGCTGTTTTTATAGGGCTATTGTTTTCTCTCTTTATCTCTGTCCAAGGCCTGTGCTCCTGCTCCTCCTCCCTTGCATGCGTTAAAATTATAGTAAAAACGATTAAATAATAATAATAATACAATGAGCTTTGAACTGATATTCTGTCTCTTTAGACGGCAGCCGACGAAGGCTGAAAGCTTTCTATATAAAAGGATGAAGTTTGGGAGTTTTCAGCAGATATTGTTGTGGCTGCCGGTTTCGGGTTCATTCAGATGATTCTATTTAACATTGAAAAGAAGATTTTTTTTTTTTTGTGTTTTTTATTTAATATATCAGTAACTCCAGAGATGTATTAAAAACGCTCTTTGATGAAAACGTACGTATGTGAGGGATCTTCTGGTAGAAGGAGGGCCAGTCAGTTTAACTGTTTTGTTTTCTAGCTAAGGAGTTTGGCCCAACCCTCCTGGCACCAGGAGGTTTGGCCCGACCTTTAGAGTATGAAATGGACCCTGAGGCGAAATGGACATAGTGGTCGAATTTGGTATTGCAGCTCGAGCCAGCGCTGGTCCGTTGACTATCATTGTGCACGTTCATGTTATTGGGGGCCATGACACGTGAACGAATGTTTCATACGTGAACGCGCACAAACGGCACAATGATAGTCAACGACCAGCGCGTTCATGTTATTGGGGCAATCCATCCCAGAATGCACTTGTTCCTATAGGAGTGAAATCGCCTCATGCGCTTTTGAGCAACTTAATGCAAGTGGATGGGAGGAGGAATCCGGTGCCGTCTCTATTCATATATACTCTAAGGGCCCGACCGTCCTGGCATCAGGAGTTGGGTCCACCCTCCGGGCATCAGGAGTTGGGCCCACCCTCCGGGCATCAGGAGGGGTGGGCCCACCCCTGGTATCAGAAGGGGTGGGCCCACCCACCCTCCTGGCATCCGGCCATGTTTGGCAGTGGAATGTTTCTACTACTGTAGTTGAAAATGGGCGACCACTGTTACTGCTCTCATTGATTAAAAATGCTGAGAATTAAAGACGACCTGTTTTTTCAATAAACTTTTGACTTGTGTCAAAACTTTGACAGTGTGGGTGCATGCTTGGATTGTTTTCTGTTCAGTTGTGTGATTGATTGACAGAACTTAACCGCAATAACCCTTAAGCTCCAAACCAACCACGCCAAAGGGTCAAGGTTCGTTTTAGCGTTAACTCCTTGCAACCGTTTGGACCCAAGGTGAGTGATCCTTTGGTGCGGTCAGGGCTTTAGACCTGAGGCCGTTTCTTAAAAAAAGCTTTCTGAATGGTAAATGGTGCATTCCTTTATCCGAGGCGCTTAACATAGATTGTGCATTACATTCATACATTCACACACGCATTCATTCACCCACTCACCTACACATTCATTCACCCACCCACCCACTCACACACACAAATTCATTCACCGATGGCAGGAAACCATGCGACGCACTGACCTGCTCATCAGGAGCAATGAGAGTTTCAGTGTCTTGTCTTGCTCAAGGACAGTCAACACTAAGGGCCAATTCATACTCCTATTTTACCGCTGTAGTGCCGAAATGATTTCGGCTCGTCAGAAATGTTCAGTATAGCACCGAAGAGCTGACTTTAGAACTTAAGGATATCCTGTATATCGTTGGTGTTTGTTGGGCAGAAACCTCTTCTATAAAAAATGTCTGTTTTTTGTTTTTTTTCGTAAATTAATAAATTAACTTGATCATACTATACAGCATCACTCAAAAGTAGCACATCGTGAGCTTGTAGATCTGCTACTTTTGAATCCTGTTGAACAGTTGGGACATTAATTTTAGTTCATGTATGTGCTGCTGGTTTATTTAATACCTGATCAAAAAGTAACTGTACATCTTCGGACATGGAACTCCTCGCCATCCGTCACGCAAAAAGGCGGTTATTAGTTATTAGTTATTATTACATTTACTCAATTTAGGCTGTTTTTTTAATTATTATTTTTACTTATTTCCAATTGTCAGTAGGCTACTACTTCTACTCCACTACATCTCAGAGGCAAATATTGTAATTTTACTTCAACTCCAATGAAATGATAGGCTTAGGCTATGTATTGGTACTTTTACTAATACACAATGTGAGTAGGAAACGCCCTATGGGGCATGTGCGGTAGTGCAGTTGGCTACCCTGTTGGCTTTGGTTTGACTCGGGCAAATTCAATCAATATAATGATTGATTACTTTATTAACAGTTTGCAGAAAAAAGCACAGGAATTTTAAACCCAAGAAAGCCTACGGCTTGCTTCTATCCATTGGGGTATATGATATATGTATGAATATGATATTCAATTTGAAATTAGGCTATGTTACGTTATTAATTAATGATATAAAGACACTGTTGCCCATGCAAACCACATAGTCCTACGGAATTAATTTGGATTTTGGATTTAATTAATAGGCAAAATTATCAACATAAAGTATTGGTTTTGCAGTCCATTCAATGAAGCAGTAATTGTGCAATATTATGCTTCACCACACTGTGGTAGTGTCGGAACATTTTTACACCATGGATGAATCCAAACACAAGCGCACGGTGCCACAAGGCCGCAACCATCACAGTCAGACGGTCCACATGCTGAATATCCTACGTTTTCCAGTGTGCATCATCTCAAACAGTATGTTTCTGGAGTGTTACTTTTACTTCATGTCTTCTGGAATTATATTTGCCCTGCTGTCAACTGTGGTAGTCGTAGACATCCAGCAGAGCATGAGGGGGCTCCCTATGCTCCCAACAAACCAGAAGCAGTGGTACTCTTTATAAATGCACCATTTATCAATGATTTTACCATTTAAAATGAAACCAAATGGACATGGGTTTCATTTTACGCTCTCAAGAATTAAATTATTGTTAAACATCTGTATTACTTAATTTACAAGAAGTATATTAGATAATGTTATGTAGAAGAATTGTTATTATGATCAACATTTGCCTGTTATCTCTCCAATGGTACCAACATCAATAAAGCATGGACAAAATCTTATCCAACAACAACAAAATATTCTTTAGTTTGGGGCCTGAGAGACATCAAATGGTGGTCTATGGCTCAAATGGCCAATAAATAATGGACCTTGTTATGAAAAGGTTTGAAACCCACTGGTGTACACTAGTATGTGGCTCTTGGTCAGCTTACTTTCTTTCTACCTTACTTATTTACTTATACACAAAGCTTATGGTGTGTCTCTCAACCTGCTCCACAGGTACACGAGCCAGGGTGATGACCCCAGACCCCCAAGCTCAGCTTCCTCCCAGCCCTGAGTCCATTCTCCTGTGACATGCTGTGAATGCTGGACCCTGGAGCCTTGCCCTGAATCCCTGACCACTGCACTACACCAGAATGCTATGTGCTGTACAAAACATCCAAAGCCGAGTGAGAAGATGGCAGCCAGGAGAATGAGTGGTCGGTACCATTGATACTGGTATTACTGGGAGCATGGAGATGGAGATGACTGGAGACGCCGCTGGAGGGCTCATCATGAACTAGTTGTGAAGACGGCTCAAGGTAGGAACTTTGTTTTTTCCTTCTTTGCTGCTGCTGCTGCTTGTGTTGTATGCTGTCATTGCTGTGTGCATAGGCCTACTAGTGTGATTCAAGCTGGTGTACTATTATTGTCATTTTGGGACCCAATGACTGGGTGGCAATGAAACATGTTCAGCAACTGTTTGTGGCTCTGGAATTGAACGCTGATGTGAATCTACAGTTTTGTATGTTGTGTTGTATCCTGCTGTTGGAAGGTATGTGAGTAACCGCATGGGAACAGTATGTGTATGTGTATCTTGATCATTCACTCATAATAATCCTAGGAGTGAATTTACTATTTCCTTTTGGTTCGAGCTAGAGGTTTTGGGCTTTGACATAAAAGCCAACAATTCCAAATGTCAATTTTCAATTGACTGATAAACAGTAGGTGGTGTGTTGTGGTTGGCTGCTGAGGTTCGTTGTGAGTTATTGTGACTGGCAGGGTGACTGTATGGTTCATGACATGGTGGCAAAGAATTCTTTCTTTCTTTCTTTGGGTATCCCGTTTGGTCCAGGGAAAAATACAACAAATAGTTGATGCATTCAAATGTGGCTGTATCCAACAAAAAATATTGTGCCTTTGAAAACTATATATGTTTTTGTCCAGCTCATGAATGTAGCCTGTGTGTGATTAGTGAGGACCAGGAAGAGAAAATTAACCGCCTACAAAAATAAAAGTTACAAGTTACAGTTCTCTCCTATCATATCGTAACTACTTTTATTATTTCGCACCACGGAGTAACCTCGCAACAGACTATCCAGCATAGCTATATCCACATCGGAGGACAGTCAAGACGGGCAGTGTCGGTAGGCCAATCAGAGGCAGGCGGGGCATTACCATGTCTATGCCCGGACGCAAAAGAGGTGGAAGTGGTAGAGGTAAATCGAGGCATTTTGATGTTAGTTGGAGTTCAATCCAGCGGTATAGCAATAACTTTGAATGGACCGATTACAGGACCCGCATCTGTAGAAACATGGGGAAGTGTGATTCATGACAAAACTCAGTGCATTCGACAGGCTGATAACCCAATGCGTATCGGACACTGGAAATAATTCTTCAGACAGCTTTGTTTGTAACCTTTTTCCCATCACTAGTTAGTACAGTACACACATGCACGCACACACGCACCCATGCATGCATGCACGCACACACACACACACACACACACACACACACACACACACACACACAGTAGGAAAACAAACCACAACAACAGTGACTGGGTCATCATAACACATGAATGACTAAAGACAGCTATTACTCATTCTCCTCTGACTCAGAGAGTAGTTATGAGGTGATATCCTGTCAAAATGACCACACCTTGGCACCATTTACTGCTTAACTGCTACCAGAGTAGACTAAGAAATATCAGTAAAACTAAGAATGATATTTCTATTTTAATTTGTTTAGGCCTAATACTTTTACAAATAACAAGACTTCAGTCAGACAACTCACGAATAGATTTACCAATATTTATTACAGAATGAGTAACAAGTGTGCATATGATATTTGACTTGGCGTTCGGCTCTAATATCATCAATAAGGAATGTACAACATTAATGAAAAGCAATTACTGTACATTCAAAATATATATATTTATTTAACCATTTTTGGGACACATCCCCTAGACATACACCCGTAGGTGGCAAAGCCTTCCAGCTTGTAGGATCAGTTTTCAAATGGTTTTCGATTGACTTGGTGGCACTAATGATTCCATTTAACAATGCCAGATAACACATTATGAAACCATAAATATTTTGGACCAAAACTTGGTTAGTTTTGGATGTACCCAGAACATATAATGACAAACGTGGCCAGTGTCATGACCACATCTATTAAGAAAACCACGAAACAAAGGGTATTTATGGGAATCAAGATTGTTTTATTTTTTAGGCCTATTTTTCTCTACAATGACATGCTCAGGAAGGAAGCATGAGCTCAGTTCGGGGCTCTCCCCAGTTTGGCAGAGGGACAGTGGTGCCCATATAGCTTAGGAAATTTGCACCGGGTGAAAAAAATGGCTTAGAAAATCGTGGGGAAAATAAATAAATATGACATGCTCAAAATTGTAAAGCCAGGTGGTTAATATTAATTATTTAGTTAGTTTAGAGTTTGAATCTTCCTGATGTAGCTTGACTTGTGCCTATATGCCCATGTATACTATTTCTGTGTTGTGCCTTTGAGCTGTATCTGTTGTTGTTTGTCTGTGTTTCTTGTATTTGTGATCTATGTGATTGTGTGTTTAACCACATAGTCATAGACCCTAGCATCCCTGCATTTCTCGCATTTCTCACATCCTCATAGACAAACATTCAGCGAAAATAGCTGATCTACACTACAGAGCTTATAGATCAGCACATTTTGGCAGGGGAAAATACGAGGGGACCAAGTACAGACCCTGGGGTCACCAAATATTGAAAAAAAAGTGAAACATGCTTCATGAATACATGTGGACATGACTTTACTTGAAGATAGATTGCCATTTATATTTATGTGTTAGTCTGTTCCTGTAATGAGAGAGCCGGCTTTGGCATAATCACAAAGCAACTTACCATCCAATTTGAAAGATTTATTGTCCCATTACACACACACACACACACACACACACACACACACACACACACACACACGCGCGCGCGCACACATGCACACACGCAAGCAAGCGCGCGCACACACACACACACACACACACACACACACACACACACACACACACACACACGGTCACGCTCACACACGGTCACGCTCACACACAAACAGACAAAGACTTTTGAAAGACAGACAGCTGATGTAAAGCTGTGGTTTCAGTCAGAAAGGAGAAGATGATGCGGTCTCACGCGAGCCCCCTCCTCGGCTCCTCCCCCACTGTGACATCACAGCTGTGGGGCAATGTAACAGTAGTACAGGACTTAAGTACATTTCTGATGGCACTACTTTACCTGAGTATTGTTTTTAATACGTTATACCTCTACTCCACTACATCTCAGAGACAATTTTTGTACTTTTTACTCCACTACAATTTGAGAGCTTTGCAGGTTATACAATTTGTATACATTAACCACTTAAGCCCCATTTTACTTAATATTTTATAAAGTTTGTGAGCTTGTAGATTGGCTATTTTCAGTATTATAACATTTTATTATTTAAAGTACTCCATTACTTTAACTTAAGTACAAATTTGAGCAACATTCTGTTGCAGTATAGTCCAGTAATATTTGACCAGAAGTAGCCTATCTTTATTTAGATTCAGAGTTTGAGTACTGGGGGTTTAGTTCTTGTTCACCACTACACATGATGACAAAAATGTGGCCTTGCCGAGGTGAGGTCAGGTGGTTGAGATTGAGAATGCTAGAGGTGAGGCAGCCTCAGCAGGCAGGTCACGGTTGAGATGCTACTGCCAGTGTAAGAAGAAGAGGTGAGGCAGGTCACGGTTGAGATGCTACTGCCAGTGTAAGAAGAAGAGGTGAGGCAGGTCACGGTTGAGATGCTACTGCCAGACAGTGTAAGAAGAAGAGGTGAGGCAGGTCACGGTTGAGATGCTACCACCAGTGTAAGAAGATTTTTCTGAGCAATGCATTAATAACAGACTTTGGAACCGACAGACCTGGCAGGCATCTCATCTACACAGTAAAACCTCACCAGCTTCTTGGCGTGTGTGTTTGTGTGTGTGTGTGTGTGTGTGTGTGTGTGTGTGTGTGTGTGTGTGTGTGTGTGTGTGTGTGTGTGCGTGCGTGCGTGCGTGCGTGCGTGCGTGCGTGCGTGCGTGCGTGCGTGCGTGCGTGCGTGTGTGCGTGCGCGCGCGAGCGTGTGAGTGCGAGCGTGTGCTTGTGTGTGTTTATGTTTTTTGGGGGAAACTGACTTTCAAGTGAACAAAATGTAGTTCTAAATTAGATTTCAGTTGAAAATAACGTATTTTCTGGGGACAACGCGGTTGAACGACGTCTGCATATGGCTTAAATGTGAGTGAGAGGTTAAAACTTGCCAAATGATGAGCCAAAAAAGGCAACATGAGTCACTGGTCAGGCTGCCACACGCTGAAGAGTGAGGACGGGTAATGGACAGCAGATGTTCCAACAGCTATACTCTGTGATTTCCAATCATTTTGAAGCCAAGTGATAACAGCGAACAGCCAAATAAAGCAACGAATGCTCCAACTTGAACTCAAGACAAGCACATCAGATGCTGGAATTTTCGACTAATGCGAACAGTAGCCTACACATTCAAATTGTGCATCCTCGTAATCAATAAATATGTTGTGTGCATTTTGGAAGTTGTGTTTGAACAGCTAGTGAGTTTCTGTTGTTGTTTTTGTTCAGTTTCTTTCATAAATTATTAATGCCATACTTGAACATAGGCGTACTACAGCGTCAGCATCAAAAGTAGCAGATCCACAAGCTTGAAATGTGTCGCAAAATGACACATTTTGAGCTTGTAAGATCTTTTGGAGTGTTGAGCCTAATGAGGTTTCCACCAAATAATCCGGATTTTTTGTGTGTGTGTGTGTGTGTGTGTGTGTGTGTGTGTGTGTGTGCGTGTGTGTGTGTGTGTGTGTGTGTGTGTGTGTGCGATCACTGATATTGAACATGAGCCTTGTATATAATCATCATCATACTACTATAATTCACTCAATGTCTGTCTGTCTGTCTGAATGAATGTCTGTTTGTCTAGTTGTTAGTGCATTAAAATTACCCATCCACTTTTTGATTGATTGATTGAAATCTTTATTAACAGTTTGCAGAATTACAGTACATTTCAAGCACAAACTCAATACAAAGACTGTTAACTGTGAGTGGACGACCCAATTAAGCCTTACACTTGTTTACAACAGGGTCCACATTGTTCAATTCATCAAAACATTTAGAGACAAACAAATAGACACTTCTATGTAGTTAAAGAACAGAACAGGAATTCATCATATAGGAAGCGAAAAGGGAAAAAAATATATATACAGTGAGGGGAACAGGGGGATAAAAGAAAAGAAAACGAAAGACAGAGTGTAGGGCGCCTGCACACAACACCATGCGTTGATGCCATGTGTGCATATGTGCAGGCACCCAACACCACGTCCATACAAAAACATAGTACAATCCATAGTACAAAGACAGAGTGTAGGGCGCCTGCACACAACACCATGCGTTGATGCCATGTGTGCATATGTGCAGGCACCCAACACCACGTCCATACAAAAACATAGTACAATCCAGATAAAAATTCAGCTTTTACAGAGGCCAGTTTCGAATTGCAGCCATCCGTAGGTGCCCTTTGAGAGCAGTTTTGAAGGAGCCAAGGGATTCACATGTCTTAATGACTGTTGGTAGGGCGTTCCACATTTTGGTCGCATAGGAGCGAAAAGAATTTAGTCCCTTGTTTGTGCCGAATCTGGGTTGTACATGGTTTGTTGCACTCCCTCTGGTGTTGTGGGTGTGGACTTCGTTTACATTAAGGAAGTATTTAGACAGGTACATGGGTATCTTGGTGGTGTATCTAATCTTGTGGACCAGACCCATTGCAAGATGCTGTACTCTGTCGTCGACCCTAAGCCATCCCAGCCTGTCAAAGTGGGCAGGGGTGAGGTGGGTTCGGGGGGATGGGAAGTGGGAAGTATTTTTCTCTCAGAAACCATCAGCGCTACAGTTACAAGACTTGGAGGGGAGGTTCATACTAATTATTAAAATGAATGTAATAAATAATTACATTAGTCTCCTGGTGGCGCTATAACAGCCCCCCTTACATTTCGCCTTATAACTCTTGAACCGTAGGTCGTAAAATTTGACGCATGACGCATCTCCCGTCAGGATAGATTTTCCGCCATTTTGACTTTTCTTCAAAACACACTTTTTGCTCTTCCACCTACAGCTTCTGTGCAAATCTCACCAAAAACGGTACACATGATCTCTGGCCCTATCCGATTAAAACACCACAAGCAGAATTTTATATAGTTTTATATAGTCCGTATCGTTCAGCTGTAATCAGTGTCCAAAGTTAGTGGGAGGGGCCTGACACAAATCACCAACGGAATCCAATCCACTCCAAATTTCATTCACATGTTGAGGGTGATAAATCCGCTATGTTTGCCATAGCGGAGTCTTCCCTCCCAATCAGTAATGTGATCTATTACATCGCATTACCCACACTGTACATCATTATTTGGTGTTCATATATTCAGAACCGTAAGGTCTAGTCAGTATAATTACATCAGGACATCTGGACAGTGTCAGTAGATGCAGCCTCAGTGACATGGAGCCTTACTGTCTCCCTTCATAGATCCACAGGTGAACCTGGGAGCATGTATTGAATATTGTATATAAATTGTATTGAGATATGGATATGAATTTGGCATTTGTTAGTGGATATCAACTGTGTAGCATTTAGTGCCAACGTAAGTGACCAAAAAGTACCAGGACTAATACATGAAAGAAAAGAGCTATGGGGAACATAGACTATGATACTTAAACAAACATAAATACATATCATTCATATCATCATGCATGTATTCTTGCTGTCGGGCAGAAACCTTGTATTTCTATCTATTTTAGCTTGAAAGTTAAAGTATAGAAAAGACAGCAAGCGTTTGTAACTAAATTGGATCCACAGGAACACCATTTATTTTTCTTTCCTTCTCCTATTTCCTAACAAGTAACAATTTAAAGGTTTCCACCTGACAGGGACAATATATAAAACAGACAAATAGAAAGAGATGCAAGATGGAAATCCAGGCCTCTTCGTCTCTTCCACTGCTGTCACATAGAGGGCCCAACTCCGGTTCCTGCTGAACTGAGCCAGTGCTTGTTTTATATCAAACTGTTATCAGCTCAGTAGGCACAGGAGGTTGAGCCCAGAATACCAGTACTGTCTTGCTCTCACCACAAGGGGAAGCATGCAGTCAGCGGCTGCCCACAATGGCATTAGAACAAATCCACAGAGGGGTGCCCAGAGCGCAGCCATTACTGGGGTGTACCATAGCTCAGCTGATTAGCTAGGTGTAGCTAATCAGTTTAATGGTACACCCCAGTAATGGCTGCACCCAGGGCACCCCTCTGTGGATTTGTCTATAGATGCTGATGTGAGTCTCCCACTGTGCTCTTCAGTATATAGTACCACCATTCTCTTACGCTATAGTTTCCATTTATTCAGGTACAAAACAGCATGTAAATATGAAGATAGGACAGGAAATACATACTGTATTATCACGTTCAAAGGAAACAAAATGCATAAAGTACTTAACACAGAGCAAGTCACCATTTTTCTCACGCACGCACAGTGCATGCGTGTGCACACACACACACACAGTGGCACACACGCACACTCGCTCCGTAATGCCTAATTTATGCTTTGTCGTAAGACGGTATATCACATGCCAAAAGTAGCCAATCTGCATGCTCACAATGAGCTTGTAAAATGAACAACAAATGTGTATTTACTATTTACCTGTTCGGTTAGGTCCATTATGTAATATATGATTAGGGTTTTTGCTTGCTAAATTACTGAAATGCGAACGTTTAGTTTAACTCATAGGTAGGTTTATCTGCACTGCAGTGTGTCGGTCGGTGACTCGGGTCGAGCATAGCACGAGCAGTTCTCGAGGTTGTACCGGCGTTGTTACATCGATAATGTTCCCACCCCTGCTGGTCGTTACTCTTTATGGTTCTGCGCAACCTCGCGTCACCCAGCCGCAGTAGTAGTACTTGTGGACACTTAAAGCCTCCTGTTACTTAATATTCACCATAAATTATCCAAATCCAATAATAAACTTTCCCATTTTATGCTCCTCAGATCATAGAACTAAGAAAAATTAAAAACTGAAACACTTTACATAATGCATGCCTATTGCCTTTGCCTGATGTTTGTCAGTTATGGGATGCCATTGTACACAATACATTTGAGAGTTACTCTCAAATCATAGTCTCAAATCTACAGGCCATTTGAAATTGTCATCTCTCAATTTTTAAACAGGTGCCATCTACCTACAGCCCACCTACTACAAAACCGTATCCATAATATAGTACACACGATTCAGCTGGTTCTATAGTATGGAGTCTGTGCCATCACTGCCATGACAGACACATCGGCCAAGTGGGCCAAGCTGCAGATCACTAGTATCCCATGTAAGTAAGCCCATACAGGGCAGGGGCCCATCTCCTGTTTCTGTAGCATGAGGCAGCTTAATAAACAGAATTAGTTTGGTGTGACCATACCCTACCAAGTTCACAATCAAATCGGCAGTGAGGGACAAAGTAGTCAACCCCAGTCCAATATTTACACAAGTACACTTTTCCTACACATCAGTTGCCATGTCAAGTGGTCAAATGTGTGCAGTTTCATAGCATATCAAGCAAGACTCATTAGAATTAATACAACACTTTAACCAATCTGTAAAATGACAGCCTCATCCTTAGATTAGGGGAAATGAGCCCATAGGCAACTAGGAGCTACTGTAGCAGCATCTTGGCAAAATATCTTTAGGAATCATTTCACAGACATGGGACGACTCCAAAGATAAAGACAAAATTACCCAAGTAGTATGACAAATTACTTTATTACAAAACACATTTAAAACCTCAACAGAACAAAACACATTTAAAACCTCAACAGAACAAAACACATTTAAAACCTCAACAGAACAACTCCAGTTCTCCAGGGCTGCTCAGCGGCGGCGGGAGCCTGATGGTTTAGGCAGACGTGATACTCGCTCCTCCTCCACAGCAGCCTGCAGAGCCTCCACAGCAGCTACATGGTGACAGAGGAAAACACAATTATAAATCATAATCGTACCTTGATCAACTTTACTACAGCATCAAAAGTAGCAGATCTGCAAGCTCGAAACGCAGCACAGACGTGTTGCGTGCCGATCTACTACTTTGCCATGTTTTTACAATTTAATCTTGAAACTGTTGACACATTAGGGGTGCGTTCGGAAATAACGCACCGGAGTGCACTCGCCTATTAGTTTGCATTGCACAGTGCGCCATTTCTGAACGTGCCCCAGGTTTCCACCCGACAGACACATGTCAGTTTGCTAAAAAATAAAGACTAAACACAAAAAGGTCAAGGCTGAAGGCACAGAAAAATTCAAAGACGAGAAACGATAGCATTCAGTTGATCTTCATGTTGATATGGTGTGATAAAGTTGCTACACCTTCAGTCATGTTGTTGGGCAGAAACTAGACTAGTTTAAGACCTAAACTAAAGCCACTGAGTGTTGCGTTACACAAGGCCTTACTAAATGGCCAAACATGTTACCTTCAGGACAAGGTATAAAAAATAAAATAAACTGTTCCAAGGAGCCAATATAGGTCACAAGCTCTACTTTTTATAAGACCAACTGACAAAAACAAGCTTATTGAAATGACACGATCACAATGCTATACATACTTTGCTACTTTTGCATGTTCTATGACCAGGCATCAATTCCCCCTCCACCCCAATAAAACAGAAGTTGAAATATGGCTACAAGGTTTCCAGACAGCAACGATATGCCCTCACTAGCCTATTCATTAAAATGGCAGTCACCATGGCTTGCTTATGCAATGCTTTTGGTCACAGTCAAGAAGTATCATGACACTCAATCTAAAGAGTAATAAATAACTCCAACCTTGCAGACTGCTGGAATATTCTCGCACACGTCTCGAGTAGTCCAGCAGATCAGGGAGGGCAACCGCCACGTCATATGAGATGTGCTTCATTGGTTCAAGAACCTCACTGGCTCTCTGAGACACTTGGAATCTCTGGAAAACAATCAAATCAAGATGCAATTTTATGAACCATATGCATCCCTCTCCTGGACATTGATAACACTGGCAAAAATTGCATTACGAGAATTGGTAATGGAAAAGAGGGGGCAAAGTATACCCAGGTCACCTAACATAAGTATATAGAATTTAAGTGGCCAAATTCCAATAACGCAGCTATGACTTGAAGCGTCAAACACCAAGCCAGAAACTGTCTCAAAAAGTAACAAGGACATGTTATTAGTCAAGGGAAATTCTACCTCTATCTCGCCCTTGACCTTGTCCTCTAGCTCAGTCACCAGGGCGTAGGGGTCAGACTGGACCGAGTCCTGCAGAGGAAAACAATCAAGGTCAGAGACTAGTATGACTTAATATTTCAGTCAGGATATTTGGGAGCCGTGTCCAATCTGACCTCCTCCTCCTTCTCTTCCTCTTCCTCTTCCTCTTCCTCCTCCTCCTCCTCCTCCTCCTCCTCCTCCTCCTCCTCTGATGAGCTGCTGTCTAAGGGTTTTGCTGCCTTGGCGGGTCGCGGGGCCTTGGGACCGTTCAACTCCTTCACCCTAATAGAAATGACAAGAAAACCCAATCAAGAGGTGAATTGTATCTTGATTCCATGGCCATTCTGTGTATATGCATGGTAAGGGTCAGGTGTAACGATACATGGTTGATGACAATGATTTAAAATCCACAGTAACAAAGAAATTAAATCAGTGTGAAACGTGTGGATAGTGCAGTTTTCTTTTAACCCATTTAGCTCCCGGATTCAAAGGTACCAGGCACCAGGTCTAAATGGGTTAAGGGAAACATTATGGATATACATAAGTAAACAGTGGTTCTCTGGCATACATGGACATTGTATTTGAAGTAACTAACATATGGACCAACCCACACCTTGACATGAACAAATACACATTTATCGATAGACAAGTGTAGCGATATTGAAAAGTAATTAAACCTTTTCTTAAAATGTCTAAATACAATGCACACGTACTTAGTATTTTGAACAATAATTGATTTATTTGCATTGCAAAATGATTTGATACAAAGTTAAACGATATTTACAATCACATTTGTTGATTGAGAGAATTCTTCAGTGTAAATACCATTTTCTAATTTTACAGAGTCGATTCTATACACGGTACAGAGTAGATTCTATACACAGTAAATACTAAGTGGTAAGTGGAAGAAATGATCTGGAGAATAGTTAACATCATCGAGTTTGCGGTGTACCAATTTCCAGTCGCACTCCGAGTGGACAGAAACTCAAGGTCCAGGGACCCTCAGGGTTTCTAGAAAGGTTCCAAACAGGTCCAGAACCAACTCTGTTAAGTGTACAAATGGGGACCACAGGTGTAGTTTCATGACATAAATGTCTACCTGTCCGCATAGCGCAGCGTATTCATGGTGTAGTCACATGAAGCCATGCCTGGAGCGCACAGTGCGATCTGGCGAGAAGGAGGAAAGGTGCATGTACGTTAATATTCATGGTTAACCAACTGAGCACCAGTCATTTGCATGGTTTTAAAGCATTTTTCATCCGTCAGGTCTTTTTACTCTTCTCCAATCTGTTGGCAGCAAAAATACTCAAATACCAGTGTATATGTAATTTTGTAGGCACTTCCAAGTAGAGAAGTCCTAGGCCAACAGAATTGCTAGCCTATGGTGCTTTATAGAGCCTATACAAAACTTCTAGTCAGGAGACCGGAGTAATTTCTAGCATACATTTTATTGCCGATACTAATCGACAGTCATTTGCAAAAACAAAGTGGCTCAGATTCCTTTTTGTCTGCGTATAATACAAATAAGTCTGTTTTTGCAAATGTATTTCCAATTTCTATAAATAACAAAGTAGGAACTAACAAAGTGACAGATACATTTTTTCCGAGTAAACTGCAGTATGAGAAATGGTGCATCAGTCATGACTTTTGCAAAATTATTTCTTTAACACGTCACATGTTCTAGTCGTGCATGTTATTACTGAAGGAAGGTTGCCTTTTGATTGACTGACATGCACCTAAATATTTAGAACTCATTGCTTTTATTTAATTGATTTATTCCGAAACACACTGGATGCCAGTAGGCATTTTAATGGTTCCATGTTTGTATACATACCATGCAGGTCCTGGACTTCTCACCGATGAAGGAGTCTCTGAGTACCTTAGTCAAGGTGCTCAGTCTGAACGGCACATGGTCCCCGTTCCTCCCCAAGGAGCGAATGCATTCCTGTGGGAGTGAGAGAAACACTTTATTCATTAAAAGCCCAGACTACAAATTACTGGAGAAACATTTTGAAGTGCATTTTAGAATTCAGTCCATTTTGCAGCTCATGGATTTGTGTAATATCCAATCACTGCCTCTAGATGTCACTAAAGGACCTCTGAGATGTCAGCTTAGATGTCAATAAAGGACCTGAGATATGTCAGCTTAGATGTCACTAAAGGACCTCTGACATATGTCAGCTTTAACTCAGCATCTAAAACAGTAAGGTGGCAAGAAAGAACTTCTGGGAACTCAGAGAGCAAGTCATGTACTGTACTTTCCAAGTGCATTTTTGATGCCATACCTTCGTACCGAAGTAAAATAGGGTTGGCTAGTTAGGTTATAAATAACATTCATGTTAACTAAAGCAGATTAATAGAGTAGTAAAATAATAATAAGTAAAATATTCATATCATTTCCAAAACCGTCACTGCTCAGTCAGCATTCAAACTCTGTAACAAAGCAGCAGATCTACACACTCGCAATGTGGTTTAGATGCTTGTGTGATGTTGTAGTCGAGCGTTTAAATAAAATGTTAAAATATAGAGATAAGGTTTCTGCCCTTTCCTTCCCCACTGCAACTTCAGAGACAGTGTGCAGCCAGTCTTAATACCATAGACATAAAAGGTAGACGCCCTTTCTGGCTCTGGAGCGTATGTGCTCAAGGGAGGGCAAAACTTTCCCAAGATTCCTTGCGAAGCATGAGCATGCGTCACAGAGCGCATGTTCGGGTCTGATAAGGCCAGGAAAAAATGCGCTGTGATTGGCTAGAATGTGTGGTAGTGTGACGCAACGTGCCTTCCACACTACCATGTACTTCCTGCCCCAGTGTAAATTCTTCCGCCCCTCCAACGAACTGCAGCGGCCAATGAGGCCGCTGCAGTTCGTTTTATATCTATGGTTAATACCTTCAGGGCCAGCAGGCTGCGGTTGATCTCATTGGTTTCCACCATTGTGGCACGGTCGTTGCTGCTGACGTCCGAGCCGCGCTCGTTCCCAGCCAGGTCGATCAGAGAGAACTTTCCGTGCAAGGTCCTGGCGCGGTCGTTGCATCGCAGGACAATCTGGAGGATGGCGTGGGAGCGGGACGAGTTGGCATTCGCAGACGTCTGGCCAGACGTCCTATAGGAGTGACAGAAGAGAACAGTCAGTAGAACAGAGAGTGTGTCGGCTTAGCTTTTAACCATTATTTTTGTAACTTTAGAGGTTGAGAAATGGCTATTTTGGAGAAGAAAAATAATAATAATCGGGAAAATGTGCTAATATTCTGGGGGGAAAAGAATAATCACAGTGAATATTGTTAACTCAAATATTTGCTTCTGGGGTGACTGAACATATTTTCAGATGGGGGTCTGCAGATAATTCTGTTGGTCCTTGACATGAAAAGGTTTGAGCATCAGTGCACCACCTATCCGGTCAGGATTTGAAAGACATTTTGTAGAATCTGGTCTCAGGTCTTCATGGGTTAAAAATGGAAGTAGATTGGCTTGTAGATCTGCCATTTTTTAAAACGAAGACTTCACAAACATGGGTGACATTGTTCAGCATTAATATACTGTACCTGCAAGCACTGCCAACTTCTATAATCTTGATGACGTCCTCCGCTGCAGAGACATCCACTTCCTGCAGGCCGACCACCTGAACCTGCTGCCGATCATCCTCCAGAACACGCAGTTGGGTCTTGTCGTTCAATAAATCATAGACCTGAAATGACAAAACACTTTGTCATGTTGTTGGTTCATTTGGTCCACACAGCCCACCAATGGCCTTGTTGAATGCTTTATTCCGATTGGTCAATCGGTGAATTCAGCGGTCTGTTATTTCTGATAACATACTCTAATACAGACCGATGCCTAATCAAACCCTCGGAGCACCAGCTGCGCCCTGCTGATTTACTGCCGTTTCCAACATGACAGCCATGTAAATGCACACAATGTCATTTGCAGCTAAACATTGCTCTCAAAAATGTCTGAAAATATTCGAGCGAGAAATAGACGAAGCAGTAGCGAAAATATATTGCATTTGATCAACTCACTTCCTCGTTTTCCGATAGGGCTCCAGCCCTGCAGCTGGGCAGGGAGTTCCAGCCAGATATTAACGCTTAGCCACTTCAATCAGCTATGTCATTATAGACACTATAAGTGTTTTTAATACAACTTTTCTAAAAACAGATAACTGTAAAAGCCAAGGGGTATCGACTATTTTCCCCCCTCCACACAAGTCCATAATGATGTAGGACTTCAGGACCATTCCAGCCATGTTCCATCCCTCTTTATAATTAGGGGTGCACGATTATGAAAGATATGATCCAATCTTGATTTGCAGAGTCATATCTGCCGATATTATCCAGAGGAACACAATGGAAACAAACCTAGGCCCTAGGGGCTTGGCCCAAAGACTATCTGTTTTCACAACTGAATGAATTTTTACTTAGATTTTACATCAAATTTGGTTAGGCTTTTGTTCTAGACTAGAGATACTAGAAATCAGATACGAAGATTAGGTTGAAAATGTAAGTGATCGCTACACATTTGGGTACAACAGCACATGTTTATTAGATTCATAGTTTTCATACCTTGCCATTGTAGATCTCAAAGAAGGAGACGCATGGACAGAGAGCCAAGTGGGCATACCTCCGGCTGGTAATTAGGCTGAACACATCGTGGGCTGTGTAAGGGACAAAAAAAATTTGCAAGTTGACCCATTTCTGCCCCATATAGCAGATCTATAAGCTCACAGCGCAATGTGAACGGTCAGCGATCTTCAGCTAAAATAATCAGATTTTCTGTGAAGCTAGGGAACCCCGTAATATACAGGATTAAGTGGTTTAACTAGCCTAGTGGGGGTCACATGAATGAAAGCAATAATAAAATCTAATTACTGAAAGATGTTGCTAGGTCCAAGTCCTAGTGTGATTGGTTTGTGAATTAGCAGTTTCATAAACAATTAGCATAATTATGTTTTGTTAGCCTGCCATAGCCAACCAGTTTAAGAAATCGAAGATTGAGGCTTTAACCTTTGCTTACATATCTGAGCTCAATAGGATTTTCTGGAACATTAACGTTGCATTTATTGCAAGTTTTAATCCAAAATAATTAATACCAGCAATGAGCCATCTACAAGCATACAATGTGTGGTGCCGCAATGCATTTTATGCTTGCCTGAGACCTTTAATCCATGAGGTAGCCATTTTTAAGACATAGTTTTTGGTATGGAAATTGTATGAGTATGGCTTACCTGCCAAGGCATAGATCCCTTTAGTGCTGTTCTGGCGCTTCCCAGAGAAGTCACCTCCCATGGTCTGGAAATAAGTAAAGTGCCATACCATAAGCACATGGTACATTTTAACTACTGCATTAGTAGGCTCAAAGATTCAACCCATAGTGCATAAAATGTGGATCATGTGCTCTCCGGCACTATGAACAGACTGCACACTTACATGGGTCTTTCCACTGCCCGTTTGTCCATACGCAAAGCAAGTTGCCATGGCACCATCAAAGATCGACTGGACCAGGGGTTTGGCTGTGAACCTATGGGGGGGGGGGGGGGGGGGATAATTAATCCTGTCCTTTTAACCACTTCTGCTGAATGTTGGCCCAGAACAGGGATGCCATGTTTCCAGTGGTTAATTGCAATCTAAAAACCAATGACGTGTAGGGAAATGGGTCCTACAAAGTCACAATACCAGAGCATAGAGATGGGAACTGCTAAGATCTAAAGGCCTCGTCTGGTGTTCTAAACAGTGGCATTTCAAACTGAGAGGTAATTCAGACCAATGAAAGTTATCTGCAACATTCTGCTCAAAAACATATGCCTTCATATGGAGCATGAGTTGGTTTTTTGTTTAAAAATAAATAATTTGGACCCGTCCGTGGCTGTATAGCACGTTGGGGTTTGAGAAGCACTGGAGTAAAGAAATAGGCCACATGATTACCTGTAGACCATGTCATTGGTGGCGTTCTCATCGAAGGAGTAATCAAAGTGAAACTCCTGATTCTCCAGGTACTTTGTGAGGTCCACCTTGGTCTTGGGTTGGTGGACCAGCACAGTTCCATTGCCGGGCACAAACACTACATCAATCTCCCTTCGAGCCAGTTCTGGGAACATGACAGATCAGGGAAAATAAATAAAGCCGTCTACTAAATGTAATTCCATGTAAAACTGATTACAGGTTTTGATAACACGTTTCTTCTTTAAACATTGTTGAATGGACCGCTTACCTTTATTGTTAAACGGCCGCTTGCGGATGCACACGCATAACTTTTGATCTTCTACCTGTACAAAGAAATAAAGATCAGAATTGAGAAACTGAGATCAGCGATAAGCCATCAAATATGTGCCAAGCTGACATACTAGGTCGTACTGTAGGTAGGGCTACAAAATAATCCATTACAATTCAGGTTATGTTTTTCTCTTCTTTTAGACCCAGTCACGCAGTCGCACACCTGAGTTCCATGTGAGCAGCAAACCGGATCATATCATCACAATATTCAATACAGTTAATGCACGCTTCCCAATATCTTGCAGCCCTAATAAGTACAGCTCCCATTAGTGATTCTGGGTGAATGCTACAATCACCCATATACACGTTACAAAATAATAAAGTTAACATCTTACTTCGCATGCACCATTTACTTCATCCATAGGTTTGGGAGGGTTCATGTCCAGGGTCTCTCTGAACTCCTCGATCATTTCATAAAACCTCTGGTGGGGCCGGGACTGGAAGACCTCTCCAAACTGCAGGAAACAAATGGGAATTAAACCAAAGGACAAATGGAGTCTACCAGCACGCCTCAGCCTAAATCTGCCAGTCCAGTGAGTGACAATAGCAGGGACAACAGTTGCAGAAGGCATAGACACTGGACCTGCAACTACTGTGGTTAAATAAAAATATACAAAACAGTTGACTGCAACCATGTCTACATAATATACAAACTAACTTCCATAATTGTTTGCCTTTGCATACGCCTGTAAGGCCATTATGGCTAGGGCAAGTGCATGAACATAGTTGACGTAATTATTTATTTTGCTACTGAATGGCTGGACAATGGAAATTAAGAGTTTACAATACATAGTACGCAGTCGCACAGTACACACATAATTTATTTATGATGTATCTATCTTCTCTATTATTAAGGTTATTGTAGTGGTCAATTTGAATTGGGTGGGGAGGGGGTCATGAGACATGCCGAAGCATTTCCGGGGGTCCCCGGGACAAAACGTTGAGAACCCCTGCCTTAGACGAATAACTGGATTCCCTTGACACAATTACTAGGCAATTTGTCTCACCTTCCCCCTCTTCATTTGAGCATCAGGGGGCTTCGCAACACCAGACATCCTTTTATTGGGCTTGATTTTATCCTTTGGAGCCATGGATGGTCTTGGGCCTGTATACAGAATATGCAACATTACGGTCAGTAAAAGAAAACAAAAAACAAGTCTAGTCCTTTGCTAAGAAACATTTTCTTGTAACACATGGTTCATTGTCAGTTGTAGTTCAGCTAGTTGACAGAGAATATGATTCCACCACCCAATCCTGACCTTTGACCATGTTGTTTACAATGTCCTGGGCCTCGTCGTTCTCCTTTGCCTCCTCGCGGGGACGATTATAGCCACCGGCATCCTTCCTCACCTTTTTGGTGGCCACTAAGGAGAGAGAGATAAGAGTCAGTTATAAATATACAGATGCATGCAAGTTAGTCTTATGTAGCCAGATCAGGGGCTGAAGTGAATACCAACCAGTTCCAGTTGAGGGGAGGGCAGAGTTTAGAGGAGTTGGCTCTACGAATGTGGGTTGAAGTGGAGCCACAAACATGCACGTTTGCCTTGTCGAAGCCCTGGGAACTAAAGAAGTGAAATGTAAGTCAAACAGCAACCCGAGTTGTGATAGTAATGATTGAACTTTACTTTTACACAATGTGGAAAAGGAGATTATTTCAAAGTAAACTAAAGCATGCACTTGGGGAGAGAAACAAAGACTTGGGGTTTCTGAGCCACACAGCAAAAGCAGTTTGCAAAAGACAACTGCAAAGGTGCTGGAACAGCAGTCATCAGAATTTCAGAGCAACATCACAGATTTAACAGTCTGGTTAAATCGGCAGGGCTGCCCTTAAAGACTGACATGCACCCCCACCGAAAAGTGAAAGGCTATGCTCAGCAGGTATTAAAATCATCTACAAGACTGAAACGAAAAGCATATTAAATCCCATTTGGTGATTATTACTTTATCAATTGAATGAAGCATTTCATGGGGTTGCCTATAAGGGAACATGCATAAAGTCATTGCATAGTCAGATGTGATTAACTGTTTTCACATTAAATTTAAAACATCTAAACAAAATGTATTAAAATTAGCTTATGGCCAACTCTGGCTAATTTACATTTGCAAAATGACATGTTGATTAATGTGCATTGTCCTTGTTAAATAATTTAAAAATCTACACATGTCCCATGTGATGGTACAATACACTCCTTTCCTAATAGGCTTGCATAAAACCATTAAATTACGATTTCATTTCACCCCCTCAACCTGTAACGATTAAACTGTTCAGATATGATCATCAGCTACACAATGACTTTACAGGCAATATAATCCCAAAACACCCGTTCATGACCTTATGGAGAATAAGTGATTGTGATTATCAGCTTTACAAAGAGAAACATGTATAGCATGCCAACCTGTCTGTTCAGCCACAACGGCTGCTGGAACAGTGGCTTTCGTTTAAAAAAAGAAAGAAATTGTTGGGAGAAAACAGTCAATATATACAAATGCCAAAATGGATGTGAATCAGAAGTGTAGTGAAAACCAATTTACATACCAGTTGGAGGAGCAGGAATTCTGGACGAGCGCAGGCGGCTAAGGTATTTCTGCAAATGGAAAGAAAAGAGACAGGTGTACAGTTATCATGACAGACATGACACTGAGCTCATGCAACAAGCCATATCACTCATGGACAACTTCATCCATATAGTGGTCCTCATTAATGCTCATGATAAGTTTCTACTCTGCGTTTCATAGGAGCGATTTACCAGACCACCATTAGGCAGTTTTTTCCCCCAGCAAACAATTTCAATGTTTTAGATTAAGTACAATGGATTCCATTACAGCATGCCAACTTTCCAGTAATAGAAAGCATGGAGTTCCTATTAGATTAGATTAATCATCGATTATGTCACTGGTAAGCAGGTTTTTTACGTGTCTAGTCCTCCGAGACACAAAATGATTATGAACATTAGCAAGGCCCAATTATAATGAAGCTCACACCCATGCATGCAGTTTCATCTCCGGTTACAGACTCACTATGTGGATATTCCAAAAGGGGGAGAACAAAACAAAAAGTACATCAGTACAAACAAGGCTAGGGGAAATCTCCACTCTCCAGTGCAGGCCACCAATCGGTTTCACTTTAAGGGAAAAGCCAAATAAGCTTGATTGCATGGAAACCTTGTTCACACTTGCCTTGTCCATGCATGGAGCCTCTTTCACAACCAAAGAGGTGAGGTGAAGCAGCAGCTCCTTGTTGTGGGCGTTCAGGTCTTCAAAATCCACCTGTACACCACAGATGAACATGGGTAGAGGTTAGGCAGGGTTTCTGTGAAACATTTGTCAACCAAGGGTGAATACTTGTTGACCTGGCCGACTTAACAAATCCATAAACACCAGCTTTGACACTTGCCTCCTTCCTTTTGATTGCATTCCTCTCTGTCCACTCAACCATAACCGCACCTTTGGCTTCGTCCACGGACTTCACCACTGAAGAATGAACTCGGCCTAGTTGCATATAGATTCATGAAATGGGTATGAACATACATTTCATACATTTGTTTTAAAGAAAATGTATCAGAGAACTGGATCGCTCACTACAACATAGGGTTATCATGGCAATGATATTACAGTAGACCCAAAATCAGGGATATGTTCTTTAATGTCATGTCATATTCAATCATTGTTGGCCATGTCTTCAGTCCTTTTGTCCCTGGCTTATGCAAGTCTGTCATATACCCAAAGCCCTTTCAATAAACTCATACAAATCATGCCCCTATTAAAAATACACAGCTCAACCAGGGCATACTTGGACCATTACTAAAAAAATGTCTGAATTATGCTCTTACAATTTATATGCACACAGAAATAGTCATACAGCAAGTAAGCTCTGGCTAAGATACAAGTGCATTTTTAATAGGGGCAGTGGTTTGCATGTATATTAATTGAACTTGCTCTGGTCCAAAGCCTACAGTTGAAGTTCTCCTACGCGACCCCAATTGAATTGTTGATTGAGATAATCAGCTTCAGGTGTGAGACGTACTTGGGAAAGGGCTGAATACAAATAGCCGCTACAGAGGAAGGCATCGCTGAAACATTTGCTGAGTGAACAGTTGAAGTCAAGTTGAAAATAGGATAAATACTTATCCCATTTTAAAAAACTTTCCCACAATTACACAAAAAGACTAGTTAGCATTAACTGCAATGATTATGGGAATATAGAGCAAAGAAATGACATGGACTGACCATCGCTCCTGCTTATGTTCACAGTCTGGCCGAGCAGACTCCCAATAATATGTGCCTCCATTTCTTCGAGGTAAGTGGTTATGCCTGCGCCGAAAACACTGTAAAGTAACAAACAGTCGTTAGCCGAACATGACTTTTTGCGAAATTTCAATTAACAACACTTTAGCCATTTAGCAGGGCCTTTATCCCGATCGACTTATCGGAATAAGCATGAACTCCTGCCAAAGTTCTCCACGTCGCAGTGGAGTGCCGAGAGAACAAAATCTAGTGGTGCCTCGAATAAACTATACACCGCAGGCAAAATATTGCATTTGTCTAAACAACTGGCCATCTAAATAACATTAACATTTGGTCAAGAAATAACAACAGCATTGGCTTACCGTACTTACCACTAAAAATAAGACTAATCGAGCGAACGCAGAGTATTTTATTTTGCAACAAAAACACTGATTGAGAACGGCTGATGATTGGCTGCGTTCTTCTTCTTTGGCATTTTATCAGAATTTGGAACACGTGATTGGCATAGAGTATTAGTGATTGGTCGAATGACAGGAAGTTGTCATGATCAGATCAAGCCCTATTCACGATGACGTTCCACAACTTCCGGTTCACGTCCGGGTTTGGCTTTGAAGGGGAGCGGCATATTTCGCCCATAGGGATACATGCAATTTTACAGACTTTAAGAGGACAATATCGTTTCATTCCAAAAGGTAAAGTTAACATTAATACTGTTTTCAGTTTTACCATCTTTTTGTCTTGATAATGGTATCCGTCTTTTATCCTTTACCATTTTTGAATTGCCTTAAATGTCTTGTTTGGATGTGCGTGTAACTTGTAAGTATCAATGCTAATGCTACTGCGGCTGCTGTTTGCCTTTGTTTATCTGATTTCTTTTTTTAAAGGCGGAGTGACACGCCCCTCGGGAGCTAATAACTGCTATCAAACTATGCTATCATGATTCTGACGTCAGGGTGGCGAAAGCTTTCCCCAACGACTTCTATGCGGGCTCGCCGGGCTTGGTGGCCGTGGTAGCATAGCAACTTATGCTACTATTTTGGTGTCACATTTAGCTTGAATACTGGGTGAAAGTCTCATTCAAAAAATTAATTTTTCGCAACATTGTTCAGGTGAACTGTGTGTTTATGCTTGTTCATTGTAATAATCAATATCGCTATGATTATTTTATTTATCGCCGCGTCGCTCCGCATGACAACATACAGTCTAGCCCGTCTCAGATGCAGGCTGCACACACACGGACGGACGGACGTATAGTCTCTGGTCAGGTCCCCGCATTGAACTGGGCATGTGTGTACGCACACACACACACACACGGCTATAGTGCATGACAGCGGGGAAGAGAGCTACAGACGCCCGAGGCAGATTCCGTGCCATTGCGTGTGTGTGTGTGTGTGTGTGTGCGTACCAGAGACTATACGTCCGTCCGTCCGTGTGTGTGCAGCCTGCATCTGAGACGGGCTAGACTGTATGTTGTCATGCGGAGCCGGAGCGACGCGGCGATAAATAAAATAATCATAGCGATATTGATTATTACAATGAACAAGCATAAACACACAGTTCACCTGAACAATGTTGCGAAAAATTAATTTTTTGAATGAGACTTTCACCCAGTATTCAAGCTAAATGTGACACCAAAATAGTAGCATAAGTTGCTATGCTGTGTGTGTACACACATGCCCAGTCCCCCGTAGAGGCTCATGATCTCGTCCGCAAGACTATGCCTCGGCATAGCGATATTTATTATTACAATGAATACAAACATAAACACACTATAGTTCACTTGAACAATGTTGTGGTAACTAACTACGGTATTACAGAGTGAGAGCGAGGGTGTACATGTCAGCCTGCGGCTGAGAGGGGAAAAGAACAGTAGTCGCGCTGCTCTCACAGCGGCCAGACAACAGCAGACCGTCCGTAGTCGCGACTGTCGCGCTGCGGGGCTGAGAGGTCTCAGAGCGGGCAGACAGGGGTGTTGGCGACCGGGGGAACATGGGACTCCAGTCCAAAATTTGCGCTTGTGCTGCAGTTCCCCTAAAAAACCCCACGCCAACCTCAATTGCATTCAAACTAAGCATTTCTGGCGAAAAAATAATTTTTTTCAATTACATTTATAGCCAATATGACGCTAAATGTACCGTCAAAAACGCTAGCCTGACCTATAGCCACTTGTTGCTAGCGCCGTAGCCCCGTTTCAAACTGTTTCAAACTGTTTTCAGTCAGACCACGTGATGTGCTGTACCACCCATATTAATTTCGGGGCATGTCAGCGGACCTTTAAATAAACGGCAGGGAGTCCGTTTTGTTTTATAACTAGATCCTTTAACGGTTGAATTTAATTGTAACCCCACATGATGCAAACTAATCATTGGTGTTTATTTAGCCCTCAGGACTTTTTGTGTTATCATTTTATGTGACTGCACCTCGATCGTGCTGTTTACATTTCTGCTTAATACAGTATTAAATAAATCTATCATCCATTCAGTCAGTGTGTATCCAACTCTGTATGTACATACTATAACCAAAATTAGCCTTACATTTTTAACAGAGGTTAGGGCACATAATCTGTTTCATATAGATAGACAAGTAGGCTATGATGTTTTTCATTTTAGGTCTGCAAGCTTACGTATACTTTATTAGCGATTTATTATTTTTTAGTGAAAATACAATTGTATTTATTTTATATATCAATTATTTGATAGACATCAATCCTCAGTGGATATCCATCATTATACTAAGTTACTGACTTGATCAAAGCTCTTAATTTAAACCATTTCCATGTATATCATTATTAATTTCAGGGTATGGAATTCACAAAATCCCTTGCCCACCTGCCGCAAATGCGGTTCAATGATGTTGAAAGGCTTGCTGCTCAGTTTTCAGACACACCATCTTCCAAACGGGAAAAGGGGTACAAGTTCTTCATTGAACAGTATCTGTTTGATTATGAAGGTAAAGTGCTTTTGTCTTTGTTAGTAAAACAGGACCCCACTTTGAGAAGTACATAATTTCATTCTGTATCATGAAATATAATAATTAATTAATATGCATTGTTAATCTTGCACACTTCGCATAGTCCAATTAATCTAGAGAGAACGGGTGTTCCATTGGTCAGTCTTCCATTCAAACTGTCTTAGAAAAATAATAGATTATGTCATAAAATTATCAATAATGTGATAAAATCACATTGGGGCAAAAAAATGTGAATTATGCTTGCAATACACTTATACTGAAATGATTTGTATTTGTTTGTGCTACAGTGTGTTAAAAGGTTACATCGTCCAGCACCTCCCTGACAGTACGGTCATGGTGGAATCTATAGTCCTCAAAGTGTCATCTTCAGCTGAAGACACCAACACAAAGGTTCTCCTGGAGTTATCAGGTAATTCTAAGCACATTTGGCTGAAATAGTTTTTTCTGATATCTGGCGTGATCATTTAAATCTAAGCTATTAAGGGTTGGTTTTTCCACACTGTTAAATCACTCTGGATTTTACTTTGTAATACTGAATTTTTAACCACTTGGTGTCAAATTTGTAATTACCTTTTTTTCTTTTCTTTTGGTATTCAGACAGCCAGCAATGAGTAATTACATTTTTTTTAAATACTGAAAAAATATTGCTTATAGCAGCTTTAAACCCTATATATTTTGTGGACTGCGGTCCCCCAGGGGTCTGTACTTGGTGCTCTCCTTTTTGTCCCTGTACACCAAATGTCTTCGCTGACAATAGCTGATCTGAAAGTTCACATCAGCTAATCTGAGCTTGTAGATCACCTATTTCAGCCAAATATTTGCCTACATGCCTAAAATAAGGATTAATGATGCTTGTGGGGGTCATGTGGTTAAAAACCTAAGGGCTGAAAGCAGAGAGACTTTATTTTAATTATTTTCTAGTAAGTGACATTGGTGGGCTCTGTGTGCTTGTGCCATCTTCCCAGAGTGCTGAATAAGCAGTAATGCATATTACAGTATGCATGGTACAGTATCTGACACCAAAACGTGTTGCAATGTTTCCTCGTGATTTCAGGTTAAGAGTACTAATCACTACTTACACTTACAGTATCTATAACCACAGTGTTATATATAATACCAAAGTGTTATTGTTTACAATTTTGTGGCAACAAAATTGGAAGCACACCGTTGTCTATAGAATGTAATTGTAGCTGATATTTTCCATTCACTGAAACAAAGGACACTAATTCGAAACACTAAAGTAGAATAGCTGTTACGGTTTCACCATTCGATAGGGTGTGTGTTCTGACTTTTTAATCACATAGTGTATTTTTACATTTGTTATAACCTCAAGTTATTAACGCATGAATCATCATACTGATGATTTGTTCTAAACCGGAAAAAAGTTTAAAAGGCGAATCAAATAAATTCTCCTACAGTGCTTATTATTAACTTCCTGTTCTGCTGTACTTTGTCAGGATGAAGACCTGGGGAGCTTCCTTTCTACTCTCCTGAAAAAAGGGATTCCTTCTGGATTGTGCTGAAATATCACAAACCAAAGA
Source organism: Protomyctophum bolini (assembly GCF_963924005.1). NCBI lineage: Eukaryota > Metazoa > Chordata > Actinopteri > Myctophiformes > Myctophidae > Protomyctophum > Protomyctophum bolini. The sequence continues at coordinate 39,663,783 of NC_137877.1, read as the reverse complement.
TCGATGATCAAACATCAAACTGCATCGTCAGTGATGAAGGTCATCCAGTGTAGGCACATTAACTGAGCCAAGATGGACTGTATAGTAGATCTACAAGCTTGTGTTCTGAACTTGTACATCAGTGATTGTCACCAAGAGATTTGGTGTTTGGAGGGGGGAAAAAAGCAGACGAAGACGAGTACAGCACCAACTCGGGTCAAGTTTCTTAAGTGGAGAGTCTTCAAGGGGCTAAATGTTCCCTGACATTATGTACATTTTATTCACTGTTGTTAATTTAGATGTACCTGCCAAGGGCCTAGAAATAAAACATGTAAATTATTTTTTTGCTTTGGATATTGTACAAATGCCAAATTCACTAAACCTATATTAAAAAAAGACAGTTTAGAAATACTTCCATTTTTGTGTGTGTTATCTTTATACATGCTAGATGATACGTATGAGTATATTACATTTGATTATACAGGAACAGACATCAAAGCTATCAAATAGGACAAAACAATTACAGCTGAAATCAATAATATATCAGTATTCTGATATTAACCTGTGGGCCACATGAAGTGTAGGTGGGGGCGTCGTGTGTGGCCGCCAGTTGCCCATGTATGCTGTAGACTATACTGTATACTTATTGATGAATTAACAAATTGTGGTAACAATTTAATTCCACTGGCATGGTGTATACTGTAGTGTAGGCCTACATTCTTTCCCCTCTGTACCTGTTGAAGTTCTCTTAATAGATGTATGCACTAGAAAGCAATTGATGTTTGTATTTTATGGCTAGTTTTGTTTTGATCTGCTACTTTTAATGCTTTTAGAATACGGATAGGAGATTTCTGACCCAGGCAACAATACTGTCACTGAATATGCTAAGGCCCTGCCCAGACTGGCATCCCAAATCTGATTTGTGGGCTATCCAGATTAGAGTCGCATTGTTTTTATGCAGTCTGAACAGCAAAAACAGATTTTAATCACATTCCTCAGCCACTCCATTTCAATCCACTAAGTAGTAATTAACCAATCATTAAGCCATATTTCAAATATAGTGGAAATAAGATCTACAGTACAAGCTCACAATGTGTTGCGATGCATTTGTGAGCTTGTAGATCAGAAATATTTTAAGTCAAAATTGTAAAACAGCAATGTATTGATAATAAACTAAAAATTTACTTTGTAATTTGTGCTCAAGTAGGCCTACACATTTGTTTGACAAACAACTTTCACTTGTAGTAGTCAAATTTAACCAGGAGTAATATTTTGACTGTACTGCCGTTGAGAACTTTGTCCAACGCTGGTTATACTGCCAAGAAACATTGTGAAATAATCTACCAAACACAAATGTCATTTTTTTTTAGATTAATACACACTATTTATTTGACTAGAAACAGAATTGTACTAGAAACATGTGATTGACTCAAAGTAAGAAAAATAATACACACTTTATTTACACTATACAATAATAATAAAATGAATATAGGCTATTATAAAGACACTATTTACAATGATAATTGATCGAGTGGGAATTTTGGGAAAACAGCACTTCCAGATGCTCCATGTCCAGCTCCAACCCAGGTCTGCTGACTGCACAGCTCTCACCTCCTAGTTCTGGAAGGAAGGGAAAACATGTCAGCTAAAAACAAAGGACTCCACAATTGTACTTTGAAGTGCAATACTTATCGACCTACTGTAATCTTTCTATTAATTTACCAATCTGTGTGTGTGTGTGTGTGTGTGTGTGTGTGTGTGTGTGTGTGTGTGTGTGTGAATGAGTGCGTGCGTGCGCGCACAGGCTCTAAGCCAGGGGTCTTCTAGGCAATGATACAGAAAGTAGGCAAAAGCCATACAATGGAAGAATGAGACATGGTACATGTCCTTTAATGCCAGGAACACAGGAAGACGATGGCTGCTCTAACAGAATGACACAATGTAACTTAAGTACTATTACTTGCCCTGCTCTGGAACGCTCTGGGGGCGTTGTTCCTCTGGAGTGCTCTGGGGGCGTCCATGGGCGCTTCAATCAGGATGGCAAAATGTGGTTTCCTCATGGGCTCTGGAACCTTATGTGGGAGAAAATGGAATAGTTTGTAACTTGAACTTGGAACAAATTTTCAGAAACTGAACTGCTAGAAAATCCTTGTTCTGTTCTACAGGTGCATTTTTTTATGTCTTTGCTTACAGTTTTGTTGAAAGTGAAGTATGGCCAGCAAGGTGCTAAACAAGGTCTCCGGACTGACTAAGTTTCTAGCTCGAACAGCAAGATACATGGATAGGGAGACAAAATTAGTGGTGGCCAACTCCCTTATCCAGTGCCACTTTAAAGTGGCACTGGACCACAGTAAAGTGGGCAAAGGCTCATTCATTTATATAGGAGCCACACAGTGGAATAGCCTGTGTTAAATCCAGTGTTAAACTGACCTCCAATTTGAGGACATAAAACTAAGACAAAAAAAATGGCTACTGGAAAAGGTTCCCCTATAAGGGGTCATCTTAGAGACTTAGAGGGATGGATAGGGATGCATTTGTGATGTATTTTAAAGTATTGTTCAGTGTGAGAGGACCCCAGTGGAAATAAGTCTTTGGACTTTACTGTGTAATCCTTGAATCGCTGATTATAATGTTGTATTATGATTGCTTTTCTAAATAAATCAAATCAAATCAAATCAAAGGCCAAATGTTTAACAAAAATGAGCATGAACGAGAGGCTGTGTCAGCGTAACTAAAACTAACATTGTTCAGCCCCCTAGGCTATGCATCACAAGAAAGGTGTCAGGACAAAATCACTTAAACAAATGACTAAAATGATTGATATATATGGAAACAGATTATATTAAAAGCTTTGGACAAGAGTCAAATGTATGGTGGAGGTATAGTGATCATTATACATTCATATAAAAAGGTAAAGCTTAACATAAACCAGGCTAAATATACAAGAGGAAAATCGCTAGCATTATTAGCATTCGTTAGCTTCCATTTCCAACTAACCTATTTTCATAACAGTAAAATGCAAAAGACCGATAACATTAGCAAGACAGGATCATCGCAAAGCCATAAATACCATTACCTTATAATGTACCGGTCGAAATTAAATATTGTAGCCGTAGATCAGAAGAGGTCCATAGAAACTCAATGGAGAATTAAATATTATCCCCTACAAAGTCTAAACCGGAAGAGTAACTGACGTCACGTGAATAGGGTCTATTATGCACTAACGTGTGACACCTGTGTGGTCCATCCGGGTCCTCTACCACCACTACCAGACCTCTATCTACTTCTATCCACCACCAACAAGACGCACGTGGACTCGGTAAAGAAAAACTAATTATTGTTCCTAAATCATTCCTCACTGTCGTCAGACACGAGTTAATATGTCTTTCTAATGTTATTCCATCTGACTGTCTTGGGTTTATGACATTATTATGCATCTCTGACTGTGTAACTCTTAATTAAAAAAGAGGCCTGGCCGAGATGGGCATGGTGATTTTAGTAGCAGCCACCATCATAGTCGCGTTTGATTTCACATTTTGTCCCCCCAACTTTTATTGTTCGTCAATATACATTATGGAGATTGATTCAGTAACTCAGGGAATTTGAAAGGGGTTTTGTACTTCTGTACTACTAGCCATGGGAAATGTATGAAACATTTGTATCTAAAGGAGATTGTGAACGAGTAGTGTAGCGGCTACACTGTAGCATAACTTCACTGATTAATTCGACCTGAACCATGCAGTACTTATAGGTAAAATTTTAAACTTACAACCACTGATAAATTAACTTTGTAGGTCTACAGTTTAATGTAAAAATTACTAGTGAAACGTTGAGCTAGTTTTATATTCGGTATGCATGACTTGACTGATATGAATTAATTCATTATACGGTCTCGGATTAAAAAACGAAAAAAAAAACGGATCTACAAGCTATCAATGCGGCTGTTCTGCAATGTATGGGTAGCTTGAAGATCGGTTAGGCAAGCAGAGCCAGTCATAGGCTTGAATACTATAGGCCTACTAGTAATGTAATATTATTTTAGCGTACTTTGACAAACATGTATTTTATAAAAAAATGTCATGGATCAAACAACCGTTCGGGAACTTTAATAGGAGGCTAATTAATTTAATGAGCTGCAGCTGTCTTAGCCATCGTTCACAGGCTTAACATGAACAGTAATAGAAAAGTGTGAAAATGAATCAAAAGTGTACCTGGCTGCAGAAGGGTTTTAATGGAAATAAAGTTTTAGTTAAACTAATTGAAACCCATCAATGATGAGGATTATGAATGTTGTTCTCAAACTTGCAAGCCAAGGATCGCCAAAGTAATTATATTTAGCTGCAGACCATAATCTCCAAAAAGAAATTGTGCAATGACTTATTTTATCTATAAGCACACAACACGTCACACTGTAATGCCATTGTGAAATAGTAAAAAAATATATATTATAGGGTCTGGTCACAATCATTTTAACCATATTTATTTTATACTCTGAATATTCCAAGATATCAGATATACAAGCTCATAGCATGTCACTTCGTGCCATGGTATATGAGCTTGTACATATGCTATTTTTGATACATTTTAAAGTGAAAACATTCAACTAAAATCTTTGCTTCTGCAGTTCAGCGGCCAAATACATTTGGGGGTCCTTGACATGAAAGAACATTAAGAACCACTAGTACCCCCCTTTCCCCCCACTGTATATGTTTCTTTTACCTTTTTACCTTTTATGTCTCCCCAGTGCTTCCCCAGTGTCTCCCCAGTGGCTGCAGATTCTCCCCAGTGCCTCCCCAGTGTCTCCCCAGTGTCTTCCCAGTGTCTCCCCAGTGTCTCCCCAGTGTCTCCCCAGTGTCTCCCCAGTGCCTGCCCAGTGCCTGCCCAGTGTCCCCCAGTGTCTCCAATAGCAATACAAGAGCAATAATACAAATTAATCTTAATTTATTAATCAAATTATTTTTTTAATCAAATTATTTTTTTAATCAAATTAATTAATGAATTGATCAAAATGTTCGACGTGCGGCCTTTGGCTGCGTGCCAGAAGGCCCCCCGCACTCCCAGCAACATGCCAAAGCTTTTTCCTGCAGGAAACACTGTAGAATTCCTGTTCTGTTCTTTGTCTATAGGCTATAGAAGTGTCTATTTGTACGTCTCTAAATGCTTTGATGAATTGAACAATGGTGGACCCTCTTGTAAAACAAGTGTAATGCTTAATTGGGTCGTCCACTCACAGTCTTTGTATTGAGTTTGTGCTTGAAATGTACTGTAATTCTGCAAACTGTTAATAAATATTTCAATCAATCAAAAAAAAGACCATCCATGAGGGATTGTGAGCTTAGCCAGCTTGTGGGTTCTGCTATTCTTCAGCACACAACACTGAATTTTATTATTCAGGATTATTGATGAATGTATTACTTTTCTTTCTTTTTGTTGTAGATTGAAAGTTTGAAACCATGAACGGTCCCACGGCGGTCGGTCCCAACCTTCCTCTGCGGAAGCCCAGCACCACTGCCCCAGTCACCCCGGCCTCTCTGGGAGGAACAGGTAGGCTTTCAGCTCCTTTTCCACTACACTACGTAGTAAAACTTGCCATTTTAACCCATTTTGGGGGCGGGAACCCCTTTTGGTGTTTTAAGAATTATGTTATGCTTTAGCTATTGAAAAATAGCAGATCTACAAGCTCATAGCGCGGCACCGAGTGCCGCGCTATGAGAGCTTGTAGGTCTGCTATTTTCTTTTTATCGTGAAAATGTAGTGCAAATCTTTGAATATATATGTCTTTTTCACCAGTGTGATTTAAGAAAACAAAACGTTTTGACCTTGAAACGTTGAAGTCAAAAGTCACATGAATGGATTTGGAGATTCCTGAAGTTGTTTAACTAAAATTATAACCCTACAATTCCACTGAAATCATTACCCACTTATTCTTAACTAAAGGTCAGTTATGTAGCTTTGTCCTAAAACCGTTGTTTTTCTTGGTTGCAGGTGGTGCAAATTCAGTGACCAATGATCATCATTCATCAGTATGTATCCGGTTCACGCTGGACCATCACTTTTTTATTTAACCTTTATTTAACCAGTAAAATCACATTGAGACTGCGTCTCTTTTACAAGTTGGAACTGGCCAAGAGGCAGAAATAAAAATTACACTTCAGTACCACATCGCTAATGTTACATTTTGAACCAGCAAATACAACATCCATAATACACCTTAAAGTACCTATGCATAAATACAACAAGTCACCTGTCCTACTTTTTAGTAGCAGGGCAAAATACACCATATACACAATCTCCACGATCTGAGCCGATATAATAAATATTTTGGCTAGTACATATCCAAACATGTGGATTGTACATCAAAAATGATCCTTTTGAAACTTCTCAAGGGAACTTTCAAAGCCAATTTTAGTCTGGACTGTAGATCATTCCACGACCAAAGGGCCAAAGAAGGCCAGACTTTTTTTACCCCCCCCCCACTAAAATAAGCATGGTATCTCTGCAAAGTGAATGTGAACCCTCAGGGTTCCTTGGGGGGTTAGAAATGGACCCTTACAGGTCTCTGTAACCCTGTGAGTATACAAATGGAACCATTTTTGGGTTCATTTTGTACACTCAGTTATGGGTATACGTTTAACATTTGAGAACCACTGTTGTATCTTAATCAGTTTGTTCTGTTCTGACCTCCACTATTTATATCTTCATAAAATGTTCTCCCCTTCACAGCTCCCAGAAGTGACTGTGAACTTATTGTGCAACTATTGCAGTAAGCGAGGTAAGTCACTGTCATCTCCCAATATATTACATAATGTAATATATGACTATTTTTCAAAGCTGTGTTTGGAAAAAAAAAAGTTTAATGCCAACACAACAACACAATGAAGTTGTTAATCAAAAAATATTTGTAACAATTAATCGTGCAGTACTTAGTTTAGACAGTTTTTGGAAAAGAAAAGAAAGTAATTTGGTTAGACCAGTCATTAGTCCTACAACTACAACCTATCTCAAACCCTCACCCTAAACCTAACCTCCCACGGGGCAGCACACCTAAACCTAACCTTAACCCATGTCTAACCATTGACTAGTCTAAACTAAGGCGCGATTCATACTCCTATTTCAGAGCTGAATAAAAGTCGGTTCGGCTTTGTAGAGTCTACAATTTGAGGTTCAGGAGAGCGGCTACCGTCCTAAAGTCGTCTCTTCGGTGCTACTGAAAAATTCTGACGAGCCAAAAGCATTTCGGCACTACAGCGCCGAAACAGCGGTAAAATAGGAGTATGAATCGGCCCTAAGTATGCACCCCAAATGTTGTAATCATCACAGCCCCTGTGCTTGATGTGTTATTGCATGACAGAGTCTAAATCAGGGGTGCCCAAAAGGTAGATCGTGATCTACCAGTAAATCACAAGAGCTGTGCAGGTAGATCACATGACATGCCCCTAAAAAAAGTATACAAAAATATATTTTTGGCATCTGCCACTTGAATTAAGGTGACTTGATTCATTGATCAAAAAGGGCCTGTCAGCTCAAACCCAAAATGCAATATTTTGTTTTCAAGAGTGTTGCTGTGCACAAACGTCAGAGGCATTACAGATTAAATTAAAAAAAAAACAGCTACCTATTCCATTTCTCCATTCCAAGTGCATTTGACTCATGTAACACCAGCGCCGCTTTTCCATATTTAAACTAGTTTCAGCAATGGTTTAATGTTATTTTTTCCGTAGGTAGTTGTCTTGTTGAGACAGTCACTTTGAAAGTAGCTCAAGTCAAAAAAGTGTGGGCACCCCTGGTCTAAATGAAGCTCTGCTGTCGGTCACTGTGGTCCCAAACAGGGAACTTCCGCTGTGTGCGCTGCAGGAAGGCCTTCTACTGCTCCATCCACTGTCAGACACAAGACTGGCCAGCACACAGACACGTGTGCTGGGTCAGCACCGCTGACCCAACTGCTGACACGTAAGGGAAACAACCCCTTTTGGTGTTTTAAAGCATTATGTTATACTTTAGCTGTTGAAAAATAGCAGCTCTACAAGCTCATAGCGCGGCACCGAGTGCCGCGCTATGAACTTGTAGGTCTGCTATTTTTGAAAAATCGTGAAAATGCTGGCACAAATCTTTGAATATATGTTATTTCAGAGCGAACGTTTTTAACTCAAATCTTTGCTTCCGAGGATGGAACAACGTATTTTTAGATGGTGCTCGTAGACAATTACATATTATTCTTGGGGTCTTTGACATGAGATATTGAGCACCACTGATATAGAAACATGAGGTATTTCTGAAAACTCAGGATTCATTTGGTGTTTTTACCCTTCAGGGCGGGAACCCCTTTTGGGGGTTCTTGCTGCTATGTACAGTATCTAGCAGCATCATTAAATTGTTTTTTTGGTTTTTTTAATACATATTTGAAGTTTTTCAGAAGACTTAGGTCAGGATTGTTTTTTTTTTCAGTCCTAAATGGGTAGGACGTAAAATAGAAATTACATCTAGTGTGTCATTTCAAAATAGCTGATCTACAAGCTTACAATACGTCACTTTAAGCCTATATAGATTGGCTATTTTCAGCGTCAGATGGGCCACGAACACCCATTTCATAGTGTTTTTTTTTTTTTTTTTTAATTTAACTCTTGAGACAAATTGAACCAAATTGTTCCCTAGTACCAATTATTTACTTGGGGTGTTATTTACGTACTTATTGAGGGGTGCAAGTATCGTGGTTCTATATAGCCCTTTTCCTGCAGTTCATTATGATTCTTTTGTATTTTGTGTATCGACAGTAATACTCAGGAGAGCCCGGGTTCAGCAGCAGCGATGGGGGAGAGAGATGCACCGCTGCAGCCACAGGTACAGCCAGGACTGGTGTCTCTTCTGCTGAGGAAGAGACACTTTGTGTATGAGAACCAGAAAACTACAACTGTTTGTGTGTGTGAGAGAGTGAGACTGACAGCCACAGGTACAACCAGGACTGGTGTCTCTTCTGCTGAGGAAGAGACCCTTTGTATAGGAGAACCAGAAAACTACAACTGTTTGTGTGTGAGAGAGAGAGTGAGACTGACAGCCACAGGTACAACCAGGACTGGTGTCTCTTCTGCTGAGGAAGAGACACTTTGTATAATAGGACCAGAAAACTACAACTGTTTGTGTGTGAGAGAGAGAGTGAGACTGACTGTGAGTGAGTGCCTTTCTTGTCTTAGGGACGATTCATACCGACTTTTATTCGGCTCTAAAATAGGAGTATGAATCGGCCCTTAGTTAGAATACATGGCTGGGGTATCGATATTGTGTCAAATCTCACAAACCCATTCAAGTATTCAGGGTCAATACGGTTATGTAATAACAAATATATGTCAGTAATTGATTGAAAATGTCTATGTCAAATAAGAAAATGAATAAACGTATGTTTAAAAATAAATGCTGTATGTGAGGTGACGGCAGTATCGTAATGAAAGGTTGTTGTTTTTTTTACCCATTTTGGACGGGAACCCCTTTTGGTATTTTAACTATAAGCATTATGTTATACTTTAGCTTTTGAAAAATAGCAGATCGTAGCGCGCCACCGAGTGGTGCGCTACGAGCTTAGGTCTGCTATTTTTGAAAAATCTTAAAAAATGCGGCACAAATCTTTGTATATATATTCTTTCAGAGCCAACGTTTATTTTTATTTTTACGTCTGGCCTAAATGGGTTTACTTGCCCTGTATTTTATACAGAAAGCAATAGTTGTATGGTTTTACAACATGACCTACACAGATGCACAAAACTCACAAGACAAAATATGGATCTTAATTGATCATCTTGGTTGTTAAAAACGCATTTGATGTATTTTAGTGCGCATTTAATTTTGTATATAATGTGCCTGTCTGGTTTAGCGGAGTGTCTGTGATAACGCCACCCCCCAGCGAAGCCCCTCCCCTCAGCGGATCTACCTGAAGGACCTGAAAGCCCACGGCATCGCCAAGGGAACAGAAATGAAGGTATTTACTTTACTTTATTCGTTTATTTGGTCGGGACAGTGTATATCGATGAACATTAAAAATGCAGTGTAAATATACCAGATTTTGCTAAACTTGCTAATTTCCATCTGCAGTCCCCAGTTCACTAACACTATGTAGCTCCGTACGAACCAATGGTCCTCTTAACGCCGCTTAGCTATGAATTAATACAATATCAAATGGACATTGAGGTTTTGTTTTTATTGCTTAAAGATAGGTTCATGTCGGGGTTAGGTTTAGAATTAGATGTTTAGATGTGTGGTTTCCCATTTAGAGACCTGAGGCCGATTTTTGAAAAGGCCTTTTTATGAAAGACAGCCTTAACCCATTCTGGGAGGCCGGGAACCCCTTTTGGTGTTTATAGCATTATGTTATACTTTAGCTATTGAAAAGTAGGTGGCGTGCTATGAGCTTGTAGATCTGCTATTTTTGAAAAATCGTGAAAATGCGGCACAACATTTTATATATATATATATATTCTTTCAGAGCGAACGTTTTTAACTCAAATCTTTGCTTCTGGGGGGGGGGTCCCTGGAACAACATATTTTCAGATGGGGTCGGCTGCCAATTACATATAATCTTGGGGGTCCTTGACATGAAAATGTTTGAGAACGACATAGAAACAGGGTTTTTCAGAACACTTGTCAGGATTTAGAAGACATTTGTAGAATCATTCCCAGGTCAAAATAGGTTAACCCATTCTGAACGGGAACCCATTTTGGTGTCGGCATCATGTTATGCTTTAGCTATTGGTGGCGCGCTACGAGCTTGTAGGTCTGCTATTTTTTTTAAATCGAAGAACGACTGACATTTTTAGAATCTGATCTCAGGTCAGAATGGGTTAATCAGACCAGTGTGTGTCCAGTGGAAAACCTCGTATGAATCTGATCTCAGGTCAGAATGGGTTAAGTAACGCTGCCATGGTGTAGCAATACTGACGTGTGTGTGTGTCTGTGTGTGTGTGTGTGTCTCTGTGTGTGTGTGTCTCTGTGTGTGTGTAGGGCATGGTGGCAGAGTTCAGCAGCCCCAGCAGGTTCTTCGTGCTCCCTCAGGACCCCCAGGTGTCTGAGAACATGAAGAGCATCGCCACAGCGCTGCAGCAGACCACCAGCAACCAGCCCCCCACCACCTCCTACACCCCCAGCCTGGGAGAGGTGTGCACCGTGCAGTTCTCTATGGACGGGGTGAGGCGCGCGCACACACACACACACACACATACACCCCCAGCCTGGGAGAGGTGTGCACCGTGCAGTTCTCTATGGACGGGGTGAGGCGCACGCACACACACACACACACACACACACATACACCCCCAGCCTGGGAGAGGTGTGCACCGTGCAGTTCTCTATGGACGGGGTGAGGCGCGCGCACACACACACACACACATACACCCCCAGCCTGGGAGAGGTGTGCACCGTGCAGTTCTCTATGGACGGGGTGAGGCGCGCGCACACACACACACACACACATACACCCCCAGCCTGGGAGAGGTGTGCACCGTGCAGTTCTCTATGGACGGGGTGAGGCGCGCGCACACACACACACACACACACACACACACACACACACTCAATCGCTTAGGAGAGGTGTGCACCTGTCCTTGTAGGTGTGCACGAGGACTTTTCTCTACAATGAAATAATTAAACCTTTTATCACAAATAAGCACTTTGGACCACACTTGTGTTGCTTGATTGATTGATTGATTGATTGATTGAAATCTTGTATGGGGGTCCCTAGCAGCACGCAATCGTTTCAGAAGGGTGCTGCAAAATATATATTAATTTGGGGGTCCTTGACATGGAAAAAGCAAAACATTACGTGTGTGTGTGTCTGTGTGCTTTTCCGTCCATGCACGTTGTAACTGGCTGCTCTCCCACTGTCAAACTGCACTGGCAGTGTTTATGTCCTTTGTACAGTAACAAGGTATTCCTGTACTTCTCATTATGTGGACATAAATAAACATTTCAAATGTGTGTGTGTGTGTGTGTGTGTGTGTGTGTGTGTGTGTGTGTGTGTGTGTGTGTGTGTGTGTGTGTGTGTGTGTGTGTGCGTCTGCAGAATTGGTACAGAGGTGTTGTCCTGTCGGTGTCTTCAGACCAGAAGAAGGCCACTGTCCTCTACGTGGACTTTGGTAACGAGGAGGTCGTTCCTCTGGACAGAGACCTGATCAAACCTCTCCCGGTCAACCTACTGACCATGCCTCCCTGTGTGAGTACATTAAACCTACTGACCAGGCCTCCCTGTGTGAGTACATTAAACCTACTGACCATGCCTCCCTGTGTGAGTACATTGAACCTACTGACCAGGCCTCCCTGTGTGAGTACATTAAACCTACTGACCAGGCCTCCCTGTGTGAGTACATTAAACCTACTGACCATGCCTCCCTGTGTGAGTACATTGAACCTACTGACCAGGCCTCCCTGTGTGAGTACATTAAACCTACTGACCAGGCCTCCCTGTGTGAGTACATTAAACCTACTGACCATGCCTCCCTGTGTGAGTACATTGAACCTACTGACCAGGCCTCCCTGTGTGAGTACATTAAACCTACTGACCATGCCTCCCTGTGTGAGTACATTAAACCTACTGACCATGCCTCCCTGTGTGAGTACATCCTCAGCTTCCACTGTGTCCGTCTTTTTTTATCATTTTTATCCCACGATTTTTGTAACCCATGTTTCACCCCTGTGACAATTATCTAATGTGATCCTGGGCTCTACACACCCTCCACCAACCTAGTCCCCATATATGGGGGACAAGGGGAGACCAACCTAGTCCCCATATATGGGGGACATGGGGAGAGCAACGGACTTGAACTCATGCTTCCTTCATGCCTGAGTGTCCAAGTTGCTCCTTTACATTCTGACAGGGGGGAGTTTCCCTGTGCGGACGTAGCGCATGGAAGGAACACGTTATTCCTCGTGTCCATCTTTTGATTTGGATATACCTCTATTGGCCTTAATATAAGATGTTTTTTCTCCAATGGAAATATCCTACGGGTCGTATTATAAATGGAGGACTAGACTATTTGACATTCAATGGTTTTTTCCCCACAAATGAGTCTTGAAAAATGGGGGTCGTCTTATAATCGGAGTCATCTTACGTACAATACGGTACGAGGTTTCCACGCGACAGAGACGGTATGTGTTTTTAACAGGGAATCGGGTGGTGCTGTGTTTTTAGGTATCTGCTCACCACCGCAGAGGTTGTGTGTTCGAAATGTACCGTACCGTGGCGCATCTGACTTTGTCGAGTGTCTATACGCGAATCCACGGAGGGGTGCCTTAATTGGGCGCAGCCAGTACTGAGGTTTACACCAATCAGTATTGATTGCCTACAACCTGGTCCTACCGGGCACTGTCTGCTCACCATCATCTAAACTCCACTCTGCTGGGTTTTTTTGGGTCCAGGTTCTGGAGTGGTCTGTCTGTCCGGGGTGGTACCTGTGTGTTTAAACTCCACTCTGCTGGGTTTTTGTGGGTCCAGGTTCTGGAGTGGTCTGTCTGTCCGGGGTGGTACCAGTGTGTTTAAACTCCACTCTGCTGGGTTTCTTTGGGTCCAGGTTCTGGAGTGCTGTCTGTCCGGGGTGGTACCAGTGGCCGGGGGGAGCAGCTGGACCAGGGAGTGCTGCATGGCTGTGAAGCAGGTGATGAGCGGCAAGTGTCTCCCGGTCAACGTGATGGACATATCGGAGAATGGACACGTCTTCACCGTGGACATCCTGCTGTCAGCCTTTGGTCAGTTCCCTTTAACCCATTAAGACCTGAGCCTTCTGAACCAGTAGTTCTCAAACATTTTTGTCTCTTTGCCATGGATTTAACGCTAAAGAATAAAGAGAGTAGAGCGTTGCAGTCCCGCCCCCTTTCAGAACGATGAGTGGCCCAGGAAATGATTCCCCATTCATTTTCTCCATAGGCTTTTCAAAAAGTATTTATTTAAAGACGGTTACGCCGCGGACAAAGCCAACTCGGATCGTGACAAATCATGACAATAATTACAATGTTTTGGGCCGATCAAATAATTAGTCAAAAGAAAAACAAAACAAATAGTGCTGTATCCTGCCTTTTATTTTCTTCTTTCAAATGATTTGATTGTTTGTTGTCATGATTTGTCATGATCCGAGTTGGCTTTGTCCGCGGCGTGACCGTCTATATAAATACTTTTTGAAAAGCCTATGGAGAAAATTAATGGAGAATAATTTCCTGGGCCACTCGTCGTTCTGAAAGGGGGCGGGACTGCGACGCTCTATAGCTGCACACTCGTGGACTGCCGATGCCAATAACTTATTGTGGACACGACTGGAAACACGCCTGTCATGTTTCGGACAGACTAGGTTGGCCTAGTATTTCCATTAAACACTTCCTCATAAGTAGTATTATATTCTATGATAATAATGACCATTGACAACAATAACCAAAGAACATCGTCTTCCCTTGATTCCTCGTAGGTAAACACCTGAGCACCTTCCTGTTGGACCAGGGCTACGCAGCCAAGGAGACAAAAAAACCCTCTGAAAACCCTCCAGACATCAGTGAGTTGTCTACAAACACACACACGTGCGCACGCACGCACACGCACAATGATATGATAGCATACACCCCTGGACACGACGCTAGCATATCGCAGGGACTAGAACCCCCAGTCCAACCCTTGATGCCGGAGGCCATGGGTACCATTTTCATAGTCTTTTGCCTTTGGTATGACCCGAACTCCCTAGCCACAAGTCCTCTCTTTCCCTCCCGTGCAGGAGTTACACCAGTTACGTTTTCATTGTTTAATTTGCTATTTTTTTTGATAACTTTAAAGATTTACATGGTTTCCCTCTGACATAGTAGGATACATCACATGTCTCCTACTAGGCTAAAAAATACATTTTCGCATTTGGCCAGCAGGGAGAGCTTTAAGCTCAAATCTGGTGTGAAATGATGTGAAAACTGGGCATTAACAGATAGGATCAGTGCGTCGACGCTTGATGGGAGGATGAAGTTGAGAGTGGCTCCAGTGAGACTAGTGGAAACGATGGCGTGAAAGTTAAGCTTTTTAGACTTCATAGGAAGAGGTTTCTTTGCTTTCCGTCTTCAGACTCGCTGCTGAGCGCCTCGTTGGAGAACTACAAGCGACTGTCCAACGGGAAGGACGAGAATCTGGGGGCCCAGCCCCCCGAGCCCCTGACCCTGTGTGTGGGGGACGCCTTCGATGCCGTGGTCACTAACCTCCTGTCGCCCCACGACATGATTTGTCAGAAGCTGGACAACGCCGGTGAGTCATTTCTTCTGAATCTAAGCGACTAGTAATATGGGACGGTGCAAAATGAGTGGTCGCATTTGAATATTAAATACGTTAAAAGTGAAACAAACGGTCTATGAAGTGAAAGGTTGTTTGGTTTGTAGTTGTGATCTACGAGCAGCAGTTGACTTTGAGGGAACACTGCAGTCAGATTCCAGCCAACCACAACTTCAGACCTGCCCCTGGAACCATGTGCTGCTCTCTGTCCTCGGGTAAGAACCACTTCTGCTCCTCTACGTCATATAACAATAACCGTAAGACATGGGAAGTGTTAAAAAAGGCATTCTTAACCCCTTTAGGCCTGACGTCGAAATTAAAAAAAAAATCTTCTAAATCCTGACAGTTTTCTGAAATACCTCATGTTTCTTTGCTCAATATTTCATGTCAAGGACCCCAAAAATGATTTGTAATCCACCGACCCCCCCCATCAGAAAATATGTTGTTCCGGGAACCCCCCAGAAGCAAAGATTTGAGTTAAAAACGTTTCGCTCTGAAAGAATATATATTCACGGTACACGATTAACAAAAAAAAAGCGGACCTACAAGCTCATAGCGTGCCACTCGGTGGCGCGCTATGAGCTTGTAGATCTGCTTGTAGATCTGCTAAAGCTAATTCATTATCCAATCATTTCACCTTACAGAAATTATATTGCCAACTGCAACATGACGCAAGTCACATTTCACTTAAATTATTTTTTGTCAAGTGAATTGTCCGTACAGCAATAAAATAACTCTTACGATGATGTGATCAATGTTCTTCAATCAGTGTCTCGATCTCTTTCTCTCCCCCCCCCCCCCTACAGAAGACAAGCAGTGGTACCGGGCCAAGGTTCTGGCGTACTCCTCCGAGGACCATGTGTGCGTCGGATACATCGACCATGGTATCTCTGAGGAGGCGGAGCTGAACTGCCTGAGGCCCATCAGCACCGAGCTCTTGGCTCTGCCCATGCAGGCCATCCCCTGTGCCCTGGCAGGTAAGACCCCCATGCAGACCTAAGACCCCCATGCAGGCCATCCCCTGTGCCCTGGCAGGTAAGACCCCCATGCAGACCTAAGACCCCCATGCAGGCCATCCCCTGTGCCCTGGTTTCCTGGACAATGTTGTTGGCATGGCTTGAAATAAATCGCGCCATGCCAAGCTGCCAAAAAAAAGAAGAAAGGGGGCTAGTGAATCATGGTGTGTGTGTGATATGAAATGTCCAGTACCTCCCCAGTGCCTCCCCAAGTGCCACCCCAGTGTCTGCCCTGCAGTGTCTGCCCAGTGCCTCCCCAGTGGCTCCCCAGTACCTCCCCAGTGTCTGCCCAGTGCCTCCCCAGTGTCTGCCCAGTGCCTCCCCAGTGTCTCCCCAGTGCCTCCCCAATGTCTCCCCAGTGGCTTGTACTATGTCTGCTATTTTTGAAAAATCGTCAAAATGTGCCTCAAATATGTTTTATTTTTATTTTTTATATATATTTGTACACAAAATCTGTGTACATTGGTGACTATAACTATAATCTACCTGATCTTGAGGCCTACAAAATCGTGACAAATATAAAAAAAATTAACTACTTTTTATTTTTTTTCTCTTCTTATCAACTAGTCAACTAGTACCAACAAGGTTGACTAGTGGATTGACTAGTGGACTAGTTGCTTACTGCCCTCCCTCTGGTTCTCTTGTTCCCCCGTCCAGGCGTGCGGCCAGCGGGGGAGGTGTGGTCCGACGAGTGCCTCCTGGCGCTGAGCCAGGCCGTGTCCAACCGCATGCTGCGCGTGAAGGTGGTGGGGAAGCGCGACACCACCGCCCTGCTGGCCATGGTGGACGGCAGCAGTGACCCTCACACGGACGTGGCCGAGCTGCTGCTCAACCTCCGCCTCGCCTCGCCGCTCGGCACGGACGCCGACGGCCACCGCGCCCACAGTAACCACACCACTCCACACGCGTTTAACCCATTTTGACCTGAGGACGATTCTAAAAAATATCTTCTAAATTTAGACAGTTTTCTGAAAACCCTGTGTTTCTGTCAGTGGTGCTCAACTTTTTTTTTTTTTTACTTTGTTTTTATTTCAGTTTAGGCAACTTCACAGAATTACAGGTATAAATTTTTCTTACAACTGATTTTTTTTTCTTTTTTTTTCACAACCTCAGCTGTATACTTTCACAGGATGTATATATGATACACTCATACACACAAACAACTTCACATACATTTACAAGTATTCACAAACAAAAAAAAAAAACAGAAAGACAAGGGAATAAAATACAGGTATATAGCGAGACAAAAACGACAGAGCGACGGCAACAATGGGAGGTAAACAATACTGGGAACAGACATACTGGAGATGGAGGAAGGTGCATGGGTACACCAGAAGGTCTGAAGAGAAGTGTATTTGGTTACTCAAGATTCTGCTCAACCTTTTTCATGTCAAATGTCGTTTCACTGGCTTTTAGTGTGCTACTGTAGTCTAAAATCCACTTTTAAAAACCAACAAAGCACCGTTAATTCATAGAGAGACATTATATTGCACAATCGCAGCATATGGGGTGGGGGGGTTAGGGGACATTGGAACATATGAATTAAGAATACAGTTCTCTTTAACTAACAATAACTGCGTTTAGACTATTTTGTAGTACCGGTAATTGTGACAACCCTACCCTACTACACACGTTCTCTCTAAAGGTCCCTGCCCACTTTGTAGACTTGTTTAAACCAATGACCTCCTTCCATACAGGAATTGGATTCCAAAATAAGCCAGCTGGCTTCTTCCCTTCCTTGCATTGTATTTTTTGTTCTTTGATATGTTATTGTCTATTTTTTTGTACTACGTGCTAAATAAATAAAACCTAAACCGAATCCACCGTGGTGCAACCCCAGCCGGCCTCGCATCTTAAACACGCTTACAGTAGTAGCATTAGCTTCCTGAGAAGCTTTGGGTCAAATCTCACTTCTGTCTTTTTTTTTCTCCAGCCAATTCTGCAGATGCACAAACTGGCGTTGAAGCTGCACCGAAACCCATCGCAGCAGCACGCACTGCAACTCCGCCCATTGACGCACGCCCTGCGACTCCGCCCGTTGAAGCACGCCCTGCAACACCGGCCATTACAGGTAAAAACGGTACCTTCCCTGCAGGCTATAGGGCCTCAAGATCGTTTGTTCCCATAAGTATAGGACTTATGAACAAGCAGGCCCCGTCTAAAGTGTGATTTGATGCCTCTTGGAACTATGACTGGTGGCCCTTCTGTTGGCACTGTTTCTTTATTGTCTATATACTGTGTGATCTGTTAGTTTGAATATGTTTTATGTATATCCTGATGACTGCTGTGCACAAAACACATTTCCGAAAGGACAAACCAAGTATCTATCTATCTATCTATTGAAGCACGCCATGCAGCCACGCCCGTTGAAGCACCACGCGTCAGCGCAGCAGCACCTGTCGAAGCGCGCTGCGCTGCACCACCTCCCACAACCGTGGAGGCCCCGCCCCGTGCCGAGGCCGTCCCCCCAGAGGCCCCGCCCCTGCTGTGGTACTGTGCCGAGCTGCCCAGCGACGGCCAGTCGGTGCCGGTGGTGGGCAGCGTGGTGGAGAACCCAGGAGACTTCCACTGTTACCTGTACAACCCCGAAGGTAAACACCTCCTGTTACCTGTTACTGTTACCTGTACAACCCCGAAGGTAAACACCTCCTGTTACCTGTTACTGTTACCTGTACAACCCCGAAGGTAAACACCTCCTGTTACCTGTTACTGTTACCTGTACAACCCCGAAGGTAAACACCTCTGTTACCTGTTACTGTTACCTGTACAACCCCGAAGGTAAACACCTCTGTTACCTGTTACTGTTACCTGTACAACCCTGAAGGTAAACACCTCTGTTACCTGTTACTGTTACCTGTACAACCCCGAAGGTAAACACCTCTGTTACCTGTTACTGTTACCTGTACAACCCCGAAGGTAAACACCTCTGTTACCTGTTACTGTTACCTGTACAACCCCGAAGGTAAACGCCTCTGTTACCTGTTACTGTTACCTGTACAACCCTGAAGGTAAACACCTCTGTTACCTGTTACTGTTACCTGTACAACCCCGAAGGTAAACACCTCCTCTTACCTGTTACTGTTACCTGTACAACCCCGAAGGTAAACACCTCTGTTACCTGTTACTGTTACCTGTACAACCCCGAAGGTAAACACCTCCTCTTACCTGTTACTGTTACCTGTACAACCCCGAAGGTAAACACCTCTGTTACCTGTTACTGTTACCTGTACAACCCCGAAGGTAAACACCTCTGTTACCTGTTACTGTTACCTGTACAACCCTGAAGGTAAACACCTCTGTTACCTGTTACTGTTACCTGTACAACCCCGAAGGTAAACACCTCCTCTTACCTGTTACTGTTACCTGTACAACCCCGAAGGTAAACACCTCTGTTACCTGTTACTGTTACCTGTACAACCCTGAAGGTAAACACCTCTGTTACCTGTTACTGTTACCTGTACAACCCCGAAGGTAAACACCTCTGTTACCCGTTACCTGTACAACCCTGAAAGTAAACACCTCTAAAGTCATAGTGCATCTATATAGCGTCTTTATCCAATATTTAAATAAAGAGTACATTTCATCATACTGTGTGTGTTAGGCATGTGGAAAATAATCGATACGTATCGATACATCGATTATGACGTGCGCGATGCGAGTGAATCGGTTCATTCACTGTGTGTCGGTAGAATTGACGGGTGAAATCTCGATGGATCGTTCGCGGAGTGCTTGTATCGGTAAAATCCGTGGTTGCACCGTTTTTTCATGGTAAATTTCACTCTATCCTGTGTTTCCGAGGCGCATTCAACGTACCATCAGAAAGGAAGAACTCTCGCGAGTCGCAGCGCAGACACAGGGCGCGTTCGGAAATAGCGCACTGAGCCCACTGTGCAATGCAAACTAATAGAGTGTGCTCCGGTGTGGTATTTCCGAACGCGCCCACAGTCAGTGAACAGAAGCTACCGTACGACGGTGCAGAGGGTGCTTCCCGCAGAGGAGACACGTTGAGAACAGACAGACTCAGACTATAATAGCACCCGCGACTAACAGAAGTGAGCCCCACGCATTAAACAAGAAGCACCACCTTTACTCTTTAGCTTTATAAAATAGCTGTCCGAGTAGCTTTGTCCGTCGATCAGTTGACTTTTCACTGTAGCGCTGCGTGCTGGACTGCTGGTAATGAGCCACACTCCACAGCTGTGCTTGCTGATTATCCGACGCAAATCTGCGTCGCGATCATTATCAATTTGTAATTAAAGAAAGCTTCTGCAGTCTGCACACACGTGTACAACAACAACAACGCCACAGCAACTTTCCACTGTCCAGCTTTCCCCTGCTGTTCTCTGGGATAGAAGCCTTATTTATATTCTGCAGCAAGACGGTGTCGCACGCCTAAAATTGCAGATCCACAAGCTCACAGCGGGGCGTGGATGAGACGCGTTGTGAGCTTGTACATCTGCTATGTATTTATAACGTTAATAATACATGCAGGCCAGGGTCTTCAATGTTTTTCAGGTCAAGCCAAGGACCACTTAGCTGAGAGTGAGAGATCAAGTAGGGACCCCCATATAGGCAATTATATTATAAAACTGTTGCAGATTAAACTAGACATAGACTTGTTTGACAGCACTACAAGTGTGACCTGTAATTTTTGTTTTGTTTATTTGTTTCTTTTCTATTTATATGTTGGTAACATTAATTGATGAACGATAGGCTATTACATTTTAATCTCTTGAAACCTCTATACTCAAAACCTCAAATTGACCTTTGAGATATAATAATTATACTATAGCCTATGATTATTAGTAATCTAACAATTCCACAATAACCAGCAGAGAGCAGACCCTTTGTTTACTTAGAGAATTCTATAAGTTGGGTTGTTTGAGATGCAGAGCTATAATACTAACCTACAGTAAAACAATAAATTGCTTTGAATTTAAATGTAATGCATTTTTACATGTTTTGGGAAATTAATAGAGCTTTAATATAAATCCTTTCTATTGTGATGAATCGCCATCAAATCGTATCGGTAGAGGGGTGAATCGCATCGTATCGCATTGATTTGAACTAAATGGTTATCGCATCGCATCGCATCGGGAAGAGGGAGAATCGTATCGCATCGTATCGCCAGGGGATTCCATGTATCTCTAATGTATCGTATCGCTGGCAGTGCATCGAGATGCGTATCGAATCGTGAGATGAGACGAGATTCACATGCCTAGTGTGTGTGTGTGTGTGTGTGTGTGTGTCAGACCTCCAGAAGCTGGTGAACCTGGGGTCTGAGTTGCAGCAGCACTGTGAGGCAGACAGCGCCACCGTCAGGCCCAGAGTGGGAGAGCCATGCTGTGCTATGTTTGCCGGTGAGAGCAAAATGATGGCCAACACTTGAACAAAGCTACGTCCTCATTTGTTAACATAACACAGTACATTGAAAGGGGTGTGTGTGTACTGGTACTACTTACCAAGGTGCTGAAGTACCAGTGTCTTAAGGATGCTATTATACAGCTTGGCTACAAATGTAAACTACTTGTGTTCATATTTGGAAGCCTCGGTAATGTCCACAAATCAGTCGTGAGAGGGGCCTGCAGATTGCAGGCATGCCCAATAAGCCGAGAGCTATAAGGCATCGGCAAAATTCTGTTCAATAATTGGCAGTCACCATATATGGAGAAGTTGATGCTTTCTGTACCTGTGATCTGTATTCTGAAGCACTTGTTGTAGAGTGTTTTCAAGTTTGCGCATCCACTATTGTTTGTGTTCAAGACATTTCTTGTAAAATGTGAACACAAATAAAGATGTTAAATGTGTGTGTGTGTAGGTGATGGCGCGTGGTATCGGGCCATGGTCCAGGGTGTGTTCGAGGACAAGGCGGAGGTGTACTTTGTGGACTATGGGAACAGCAGCCTGGTGGAGAACGTCCACCTCCGAACCATCACGCCTGACCTCCTCACGCTGCCCTTCCAGGCCATTCGCTGCAGCCTTGCGGGTACGTGGTGCGACTGGGGGGGGGGGGGGGATTTGGGCACGTTATTTTTGGGGGGTGGGGGTGGCACTACCCACACGTTAAAGGACAACTTTAGGTTTTTTTTTCAACCAAGGTTCGTGTTTTAGGTTGTTATTAGAGAAAGTAAAAGACGAGTGTTAATTATTTTTTTTTCGTTTGCTGCTTTCTTTCGTTTTAGGGATTTTAGCATGTATTTCTTTACAAAAGTGTCTGTCTGTGTCTCTCTCTGTCTCTGTGTGTGTTCTGTCTCTCTCACTAGGCGTGCAGCCAGTGGGCTCTGAGTGGAGCAGCGAGGCCATCTTTAGGTTCCAGTCTCTGATGGCTGACCTGGCGGTGTGCGTGGTCTCCGTCTCAGAGCGTGGCTACCAGGTGGAGATGGAGAGTTCTGGACACAGCGTGGCCGCCGCTCTGATCACCGATAAGCTGGCCACAGCGCCACCTGCAGGTGAGTGTCTGCCAACACACACACGCACACACACAGACACACACCCACCATGTGTTGTTTGTTTCGTATGTTGAGCTGTGAAATGATTGGACATCATTTGTTTGTGACTCTGTAGCCCCTCCCAGCACCCAGGATGTAGTCCCTCCTCCCAGCACCCAGGATGTAGCCCCTCCCAGCACCCGGGATGTAGTTCCTCCTCCCAGCACCCGGGATGTAGTTCCCCCTCCCAGCACCCGGGATGTAGTCCCTCCCAGCACCCGGGATGTTGTCCCTCCTCCCAGCACCCAGGATGTAGCCCCGCCCCCTGAAGTGACATCACCACCAGGTCAGTCAGTCAGTCAGTTCACTGTGTTCAGGGTTCTCTGAGGGGTTCCAAATGGACCCTTAACCATGTTCAGGGTTCTTTGAGGGGTTCCAAATGGACCCTTAAAGGACAACTTAAGTTTTTTTCAACCAAGGTTCATGTTGTAGGTTATTAGAGAAAGTTATTTTTTTCATTTGCTTTTTTCTTTCGTTTTAGGGATTTTAGCTGTATTAGCCATATTCCAACGTCCTGATAACGGTTTGATTTGGTATATTTAATGCAGTGATAACGGAGGAACCCGCTGCTCTCCCTGCAGGGCTTTTCCCAGTGGACTGGAAGGCAGGAGAGCTTCCTCTGGACGAGATCTTCCAGCCTCGTGTGGCGGCCGTCATCAGCCCCTCCTTGTTCTACCTGCACGCCCCCAGCCAGGGTGAGAGAACATGCACGCACGCACGTTTGTATCACATAAGGAGACTTTAGGATGTTGACATTTTGTACAACATGATTATTTAGTGGATATTTTTTAGTTCTTATTCACCTTGTCATATTTAATTTCCCTGTACAAATAAAAGAGTGAACTTGTTGTTGTTGTTGTGCAGTTGGGATGGAGGAACTCCAACAGGTGATGAGGGAGCTGGCTGTGTACGGCAGCACCAACCAGAACCAGGGCCCGTGTCTGGGTCCAACTCCAGCCGTCGGGGCTGCTTGCTGTGCACGCTTCACAGGTAGGAAACAAACTGCTATGCACTCTACATGAAGTGAAAAACTGTTCTGTCTCTCCCTCTTTCCTCATAATTAAGTAAGTAGCCTTGCCGAGCCATGAGGCCCATAGGGCAGGAGCCTATCTCCTGTTTCTGTAGCCATGAGGCCCATAGGGCAGGAGCCTATCTCCTGTTTCTGTAGCCATGAGGCCCATAGGGCAGGAGCCTATCTCCTGTTTCTGTAGCCATGAGGCCCATAGGGCAGGAGCCTATCTCCTGTTTCTGTAGCGTGAGGCAGCTTGATGTACAAGTACACCCCCTGGACATGACGCTAGTATGTCGCAGGGACTTACCCCCAATCCAACCCTTGATGCTGAGTGTCAAGCAGGGAGGCACTGGGTCCCATTTTTAGAGTCTTTGGTATGACCCGGCCGGGGATTAAACCCCGACCTCCCAGTCTCAGGGCGGACACTCTAACCACAAGGCCACTGTGCTGGTTTCCTCATACATTCATTATATCGCTTTCGCTCTCCCCCTAGTAAGATTAGGTTAAGGTTGTGATTCGCTCTCCCCCTAGTAAGATTAGGTTCAGGTGGTTAAGGTTGTGATTTTCATGTCAAGGACCCTCAGTCCCTCACATGTATTTTGTATTTGGCCACGGACCACCTTGTTGTGCCAGGGAGAGACAGATGTATAACCTTTTTCACAATTTGTCAAAACCTTTGAAAAATAGCAGATCTACAAGCTAAACCATGGGGGTCCCACGACTCCCCAGACCCCAGTTTGGGAATTGGTGGTCTAGACCAGGGGTGGGCAACTGGCGGTCCGGGGGCCACATGCGGCCCCCACCTTCACTTAATGTGGCCCTCAGGTTATTGTCAGAATACTGATATATTGGTTTCAGCTGTTTACAATTCAAACATGCAAACATGACCCGCTTTAATTACTTCAGTCTAAATTAGTAGCTCAATTGCTCAACACAAGTATAATTAAAGGCATTTGAAATTACGTAAAAAAATTAATTTTCAGGATTCCAATTCAAAAAGAGCAAAAATCTACAAGCTCAAAACGCGTCGCAACACGATGTGTTTTGAGCTTGTAGACCTAGGGAGTGAGTGTGGAAATATAGCGGCCCTCTCCATCGTCAAAGTTTCCCACACCTGGTCTAGACGTTGATCTGCTCCTTCCCTTGTGCTTTGATACCAGGTGACAACAACTGGTACAGAGCCGTGCTTCTGGAGGCGACGGACGCCGACGTCACGGTCCTGTACACCGACTACGGCAACACAGAGACCCTCCCGTCCTCCAGCATCCTGCCCATCCCCCCACACCTCCTGCAGGTCCCCGCCCAAGTCGCCCGCTGTGCACTGACCGGTAAGTGAGGAGGTTGATCTGTGATTATCATCATCAAAATGTTGATAAAATGTCTTAATAACCATGTTTAACCTGGAGTCCCTATCATGTGATGTTCCTTATTTGTCATGACAAGTTCCCAAACGATGGTGAATGCTCATTAGATATCTGAATCCAGACACATTCCTTCGTCATTCACATTTTGGGGGCGAGTTGTAAACAGCGACTATGACAGATGTCTAAATATGATCGCACAACGGCAACGCTTGCTGAAAATAACGGATCTTGTCTGTAAAGCGCCGCCGCCGGTTGTACAAACCGTCTCGTCTCTTAACCATGCAGGCCAGGAGCGTTTCCCCAGAGCGTGGCCGGCACACGAGCGGGACATGTTTAAAACCCTGCTCTCCGACGTGGTCACGGCCTCCGTGGAGCACCGTGACCACTCCATGCACCTGCTGTCCGTCACCCTGCCCCCCCACATGGGCGGGGGGAACCTCAACACCCTGATGCTCGACGCGCTGCAGTCGCGTGCCGAGACTCCTCCTCCACCTCCCAGTACTGACCTCGCCTCCGAACCACAACGCGCCGACGTCGGAGCGTGCGCCGTGTCTGGAGCGAGCCCTGCCGCGCCTCTAGAGCCCGTCCAGCCGGCCGGCAGCCCGGTCACCACCGCTAACGCCCCGGGGGCACCCGTAGAGCCGGAACCGCTGACCCACAGCGCTGCTGATGGCGCCGCTATTAACGCCACGGGGTCGCCCGTAAAACTGGAACAGCTGACTGGCGGCACCGATGACGTCACCTCAGGGTTGGTGCTGCCGGAGTCCACAGAGGCTGCAGTTATAAACGGTTGGTTTATGTCAAAACTCGGAACATACAGACACTATAAACAGTATCTTATTTAAACACATCCCACACACGGGGACTTGGGACACTTTATGTTAATGATTGCATGCGCGCGCACACACACACACACACACACACACACACACACACACACACACACAGTCCTACCATTTAGAGGTGGGACCCATGCCCATACATTGCACCTATCAATGGAACCTCAAACTGCGTTTCTTATTGTATTATATTTTATTTTGTGTTCGCTATTAGTATTGTTGTTTTACTGGTACTTATTTTTTGCTATTTTTCCTCATTGTGGCACTGTCGAGGAGAAAAAGGTCGACCTGTATATATGGGATGAAACGATAAGAAATGCTTGTATGTTTAGACGTTGAATTACACGAGCTAAACAAAAGCCTGCTTGATTTCTCTGACCCCAGGAGCTGTCCACAGGCCCGTCTGCTGCTGTGTGGAGCTGAAGACCAAGGTATTATTATCATTATTATTTATTATTATTAAGGTCAGTGTATTTTATCATGTCTTGCTGCTCCTGCAAGGCATATTACTTTTATACAGCCAATCATCCAATATTCTGCATTGCCTAAAAATATATATATATATTTTTATTACATTGGTGATTTACACCTGCATATCGTGTTAAAATGTTCTGCATGTTTAAGCATTTTCAGTTCAAAACCTAAAAGAAATATATGTAAAACAGATTCTGTAAGGTTTAACCGATTAAGACCTTCTAAATCTGTAGTTCTAGAATAAAAAAAATGTTCAAGCTTGTACAATACTATTTCTGAATCTGAATAGCCAACGTTAACCCATTTTGGACTGAGGTCGATTAAAAAAAAGGCTTCTAAATCCTAAAATAAATCTGGAAAAACCCATGTTTCTATGTCAGTGGTGCTCAACCGTTTTCATGTCAAGGACCCCCAGAATTATCTCTATTGGGCCACGGACCCCCATCTCAAAATATGTAGTTCCAGGGACCTCGCAGAAGCCAATATTTTAGTTAAAAATGTTCGCTCTGAAATATATATTCAATGATTTGCGCCACATTTTAACGATTTAGATCTGCTATTTTTCAATGCTTGAAACGCCATCGGGTTCCCGCCCCAGAATGGGTTAAAATCTGAAATGACACGGATGCTTTCCCAGTTCTAACGTTGAAGAACGGGGGCATTGATTTGAGACCCAAATAAACAGTGTTTTTTTCCCTATTCCCTTATTATTACCCTGTTCTGTTTGGGGAAACATGGTACAGTATAAGGTCTAATATCTGTGTTCTTCCAACAGATATCTCACCTGGAGCAGCTAATGGAGATGCAGCTCTGCCTTCTCACAAAACTGGAGAAGCAAGTCAAGAATTGCTGAATTGCCCCCCTAACCTTAAAAAGGTTGTAATATGAATGTACAATTCATAGTTCATGCCACGTGTTTAAAAGTGTTCCAGAAGAGTTGAATGTTCTGAGATTATTATTATTATTATTACATTTTCAAGGTGAAAGTTTTGTTGCAATACATTTATTAATAGTAGTTTACAGTATTACAGTACAGTTTGCTCGTCTTGTATCAGGAAATACCTGAGTTTGCACATGCCCCATTCTTTTGCAGGGCACTGTTTGTCTTTTTTTATAGAGCACAGTACTACTAATAATTTGAGTTTTTTACCCACATTAAAATTATGTTGTGTGAAAAAGGCATTGAGTAGATGTGATTTTTTCTTTCCTTTTTGAAGGTCTGTTTTGTGGAAATGCGTTTGAGTAGACGTGATGTACAGATTTGATGATATTGCTCCACTCAACCCCATCTTGTGGTATTGCATGAAATCAGAATGAAGGTTGGTAGGTCTGCTATTTTTGAAAAAATCGTGAAAATGCGGCACAAATCTTTCAATATAGGCTATATTCTTTCAGAGGACTACTAAATGGGTTTAAAATTGGTTAAAAAAGGCCAAATGCGTCTTAAGTAAAAAAACAAAATTGTTTGGGACTGGCTTCACTGTAGGGGCACTGGAACTTGCCTGGCCAATAAAGCATCTCACCTAACGTCATTTCCATTCCTTACTTTTCAGCATTGCATTTCACATATAATGCATTAATTAACAGTCTGTAATGTATTAATTGCACACAGTCATCACAGCCAGGTTGTTGCATAAAGCAGATATACAAAGTGTAAGGGTTGAGCACAGAACTAGCCTGTATGGGCACCTAAAAAGGTGAAAGGCAAATGAGCTCTACTAAAAGGGTAGTTCACCAAAACGCATTTCAATCAATTACTCAACCCATACATTTAAATGCTTTGGCAATGTACACTCATGCCAATATTATATTTACTTGTATCTCAATGTCATCATACAGTTTGCGTAATGCAATCACATCTGCATGTGGCCCTTTTAACTCGAGTCAGATTTAACAGATTTGTTCATGTGGGCATTAATTATTAGATCTTTGCGCCCAAAACGACTGGTAGGCTAAGCATTTTAATGGCATTGTCATAATTCTGGTCTGATAAAGCCAATCCCGCGACTACATAGTGCCACTTAAGAATGACTTTAAATATGTGAATTCATCAGACTTACTGAGACTCGTGTTTTTGTCTATTGCTGTCTCAAATTGACTCCAAAAGCTTTGTCATTGACTCACATCTCCAGTGAACTTCTCCATGGTCAGTGTAGGCAGTTTGACGGACTGTTGTCTTGTCACTGTATTTCCCGAGGCCATGGATGCGAGTTCTCCTTCCTCATTTCTCCTCAGAATGTATATATATGTACATAAATAATACAATAATAATAATATAATAGCAACAATTGTATTTACACATACACAGAAATGTTTGGGAACCAGTGATGTAGCCAATTATATGTAAATTACACAATATATTTCTGAATAAAAAAATATCCAAATATGTGTCAGAAAAGAAGACCTCGATCAGAGCTGTTTCTTGGGAGAATAAACATTTATTGACTGCCCCATATAAAAATAAATCATAAAAAATAATGATTTGGTCATAAAAATATCCATTGGAGGGGTGGGGGCTGCAGGTCAGTAGGTCACCATGCAAGGCTTCTCTTGGGCACCACTCTGATGTCACCCCCGAATCTGATTTGATAAAAAAAAGAGGCATCATCATTAGTTCAAGAAGCAAGCTACAATGCACATCACAATTTGCTGTCATGTCATGAGTAATTGAAACGTGTCTGTGTGTGTGTGTGTGTGTGTGTGTGTGTGTGTGTGTGTGTGTGTGTGTGTGTGTGTGTGTGTGTGCAACTAGTCCTTCATTCAGTCTCCATTTTTCCTGTGACCATTTTCCAATATTGGTCTCCGCCAATTAGGACTCCTAATTCCACTGCATCCATCCCTATGATGGGTACATCTGCTATGGGCATTCCTTTTGCTTCCAAGTCTCTCCTTATCTTTCCGTTTGGCGCTTTAATCATAGAAGAGCTCAACAAACGAGCCTTCACTTTCCTGCAGTTAATTCTCTGGGGTGTTTTGGAACCAAACACATACATAATTCAACGTTCCTTCACCTAAATAAAGCCCTTTGGATTCAGAGAATAGAATCAACCATGTTCAATCAAAAGAGTAAATGGTGACACCGTGTGGCCATGGTGGGTCATAACACCATGGTTCATAGTACCGACAACAGCCGATCTAGAAGCTCGGCTTTTCTCGTCGATGTACTCCACGGTTTATACTATGACGTCAGCGCAATCCCACAATGCAACAGGACGGGGGTAAAAAAAAAAAAAAAAGAAAAAAGGTAAACAACAAGAACGATGGCCGCGGACAGTGATGTGAGTATTTCACTTTATAGAACCACGGAACTTTTATAACAGTCTCTAATATCGTCATGACAGTGAGTTGGTTTCTGAATTTCTCAAAGGGCGCTACTGTACATAAATCTACCTCTGTTGTTGTGTGTCGGACTGCCGTGAGTTGGTGATCCTCCGGTTCGATCCCAGCTGAGCTGCAGGGCGTTGCGCTACTAATTATTAAGTGTTTATTAACAGCTGGTTGGATAATTTTCAGTACATTTCAAGCACAACTCCATACAAGACTGTTAACTGTAGGTGGACCACACATAAGCCCTGCTGACGCACTGGACCCCAGTGCGAGTAGGGTCCACCATGTTCAATTCATCATAACATTTAGAGACGTACAAAAGTACAATACTAAAAACACCTCTTTAATACTGCAATTCGAAACTGCAGCCCCTGTAAAATCTGAATCCCCCTTTTCCCCTCACTGTATGTTTCTTTTCCCTTTTTGCTTCCTTTATGATGAAATCCTGTTCTGTTCTTTGGCTTTATAGAAGTGTCTCTTTGTACGTCTCTAAATGTTTTGATTAATTGAACAAGGTGGACCCTCTTGTAAACAAGTGTAATGCTTAATTTGGTCGTCCACTCACAGTTAACAGTCTTTTTATTGAGTTTGTGCTTGAAATGTACTGTTACTACTGTAACTCTGCAAACTGTCAATACATTATTTCAATCAATCAATCAATACAGTGAAGGGAAAAAGGGGTGGGTGGAGGAGGAGGATACAACACCAAACTATGCTGCAAACAAACCGACAGCCCTGGGATTCTAAACACGCTTGTCTTATTTATACAGCCCGAGTCGGAGGTGTTTGAGATCACGGATTTCACCACCGCGTCCGAGTGGGAGAGGTAGGGTAACATCAATGTTGTATTATATCTGTTATGTCTGTTATGTTGTTTGTTTCCACAAGTAAGAACGCATAACTGATACATGCGTTCTGTCTAATGCATGCTTGCATTCTGCTTGAGGGAGTTCCAGGGGGTCCAACTCCCCCCCCCCCCCCCCCCAGCTAAATGACAGTTTGGAACCAAATGGACCCTTATGGGTCTGTAACTCAGAGTGGTAACTCTGAGAGCTACAAAGTTAATGTAACTCTCAGAGTTACTTTGATTTTACAATATACATTAAGGGGTCCCAGAGATAGAAATGGGGGGGAACCGTAGCCTGTTAACGTAAATATTTTAAATGTTTTAAATACAGTCTGTAACAAGGAAGTTTTAAACTTTGTTGTAATGTTGTGATTGATTGCTA
Organism: Protomyctophum bolini; assembly: GCF_963924005.1. Lineage (NCBI taxonomy): Eukaryota > Metazoa > Chordata > Actinopteri > Myctophiformes > Myctophidae > Protomyctophum > Protomyctophum bolini. The sequence continues at coordinate 39,632,787 of NC_137877.1, read as the reverse complement.
TCACCTGATGAAGGCCGTTCACGGCCGAAACGTTGTGTCCTGATTTAAGAATGGTGTTTTAACACAATAAACACTGTTGGAGCAAAGGCTGTGTGCGGACCACTCCTTCTCAATACAATAATAGTTGCCACATCTGCAATACTTGGAGGTGTCCGCCATACGAACCTAGTGGTTGGTGCAGCTTTAACTTTGTTGTCCAGGTAATAGCCGTGTGCTGCAAACGGTCCAACTGACGTCATCCCCTTACAGGTTCGTGTCGAGAGTGGAGGAAGTCTTAAATGACTGGAAACTGATTGGGAGTTCTGCAGCGGGCAAGAATGCGCCAGAGAAGGTATGCAGTGGTCTCATTAGTCTCATTAGTCTCATTCGCACAGTGATTCTCAAACTGTGGGGCCGCAATTATTGATGGGCTGCGAGAATATTGCAAGCCGGGCCCCCCAAATCATTGGCAAACGCAAAGATTTGAATGATAATTTAGCATTAACCCCTTTTGGTGTTTTTAAGCATTTTTGTTATACTGTAGCTATTGAAAAATAGCAGATCTACAAGCTCACAAGCTTGTAGATCTGCTATTTTTGAAAAATGTGGCGCAAATCTTTGAATATTATATTCTTTCACAGCAAACGTTTTTAACTCAAATCTTTGTCATCACTGTGATACTAACAACTTGTTAGTATATAGTGACGCATATACGATGCATTCTGAGCTAGATTTTATATTATTGGCAAATATGTTTAGTGTAGAAGGAAAAAAAATGGAGAGGGAGCGGTCTAAAGGTCATTACACACTGGCGAATTGGCGACGCGAATTGGCGACGCGAATAATTCGCATTTTTTTAAAACCAATTGAAGTCAATGGAAGCTTCCACATCAGTGGCGAATGTGCGAATGTGCGAAAATGCGACAGTTTTCGCTCTTTATTTGTTCGCTCTGGTGTCGAATTTTGCAGACATTCGCAGGCGAAATTCAACGGCTCTGACCAATCAGAATGCAGCCCAAACTTGTTGCTGTGTATAAACAGCGGCGTACCGTACAGTAGCTGTCAACAGAGCAGCCGCCGGTCCGGTTACGCAGGTCGGGATAGCACAGCAGCACACTGTTGCACACCTCCCCTCCTACAACTCTGTTGGGTGTGTGTGCGCTCGCGTGTGCATGCGCATTGCGCGAGCGTGCGTGCGTGCCGTGGACATGGCACATGGGTGTGCAACAGAGCAGCCGTCGGTCCGGCTACGCAGGTCGGGATAGCGCAGCGTGGACATGGCACATGGGTGTGCTAACAGTAGGGGAGAGCCGCCACGGATGTAACATTTTGCACGTTTCATTTTTTTACTCGGAGATCCGTTTATCTACATATGTAATATTTTCAGGCAACGGACCTACACTTGTCTGCTTCCATAAACCACTTTTTATTTTTCAATTGATCAAACAGGTCGGGAGTTATTAAACCGAAAGTGGACGCTGTTCCAGTGTTACATTTGTTGCGCCTGTCGGACTAATTGTAACAGCATGGAGTATAAATGTAACAACGCTAAAAAAACACCATTAAACATATCGTTTTCAGCTTAAAGCAATTATATTTCATTGAAGCAACTCCTTAGCATTGTTTTCATACCATGGATGTGATAAGAAAATGTATCAAACATATTGGGAAATATTAAATAGTAGGGTGTACCAGTTTGGGCTTTTTTTTTCCAGTTCAATGGGGAAATACATTGATTAAACAAACGTTTGATTGATTGAGTTGTACAATGTTATACAACCCTAAACTAATTTTAGAATACACTACACAATACAATACAATACAATACAATTTTAGAACATATAATATTGGCCAATATGTCAAATATGTAAATATTACTTATAATGGCATTGAATGGAAGCGGACCATTTGTAACACATGTTACAATTGACCCTCCCTCCGAAGTTTTCTTTGCCGTTGCTTACAGACCAGAATGAACGTGAATTCCGTCTAAACACGATGCAAACTAATGAAGAACATAAGCATGAAGACATCCATGTGGATTTTTATTCACCAACACCAAAGAAAAATATATAAAAAAGTTAAAATGACCAGTGAACAGGCTCATCAAAAAGCTAAGATCTGCACTAGGCTATTTCTACTGTGCAGACCCGTTTTTGACCCGAAAATAAAGACTTTATAACCGGAATATATGCCCACATGCCGGTACCAATTGTATACCTATGTGGGCCGGTACGAATTAATTGGACCCCTCCATCTGTGAAGTACTGGATACGGGGTTATTAAAGAAAGGATACCAAAGCGGGAGGGGGAGGAGAGGAGGAGGGAGGGGAGAGGAGCTATAATCGCACAATACGCGTCGCATAGATGTGTACGGTGTATAGCCAAACGCGAATAAATTCGCCGGGCAAATATTTCGCATTTTCAGATCGCTTATTCGCATCGCGTCGCTAATTCGCCAGTGTGTAATGACCTTAAGTCTTAGACTCCTGGGTGACTCCAGTCAACTAAGTATAGGTTTTAACGAAGTGCTTATTATGAAGCCATTAAATCCTGACAGTTTTCTGAAATACCTCATGTTTCAATTTCAGTGGTGCTCAATATTTCATGTCAAGGACCCCATATGTAATTGGCCGCCGACCCCCCCCATCTGAAAATATGTTGTTCCAGGAACCCCCTCAGAAGCAAAGCTTTGTAGTTAAAAACGTTCAACTCTGAAAGAATATATAGTCAAAGATTTGCTCCACATTTTCACGATATTTCAAAGTATAACATAATACTTAAAAACACCAAAAGGGGTTCCCGCCCAGAATGCGTTTTAATACTGCATTCTCTCTCTGTCCTGCCCCCCCCCCCAGGGTGAATACACCTGTGGCACGTGGGAAGAGAAGACTCATGACATTAACTTTGCGGATTTTAAGTTCTCCATAACTCATCACTTCTTGAAGCAGGAGGGAGATGGGGGCGACGCCAAGGAGGAACCCGAGGAAGGTACGCTCAGCTCAGCGGTGATGTTTTGGGGTGCATACTTTGGTGGTCTTTACGCGAGAACGGTGTTCATATAAAACGTATAAAGTATCGTTTGCTGTGGTCCTTTTACACGAGAACGGTGTTTTCAGGAGGTTAAAAACGCAACAAAGTGAAATCACCTTCCAGTCCAGAGTGGAAATTTTTGAGAACGCCGTTTTATCCCTTCTCCATGTAAACAGGCTAAGCGGTGAATCCGCAAAACTTATGAAATCATGGCTCACGTTGGTTCACAGCGCATATGTTTATTACATTGACGCAGAGCCATATATAATATAATATAGTTCCTGAACAAAGCCTCCCTCCTCGCCTACAAAGTGCGTCTCATCAGCGATGGTGAACGTAAAACCATGATGTAAATAAAATGCCTTGCGATAGGCGGCAGCAGCGTTTATGTAGCCTAATGTATTATACAAATATATATCCATCCCGTGGCGCGCTCTGCCTGCATGCTCTGTGCTGTCTGTTGCGTGAAGTGGGAGCTGGCTCTTCTTCTTGTACGTGACGTGGGCGACTGGTCTATTTGGCAGCCCGTCACCGCCACCTAGCGACGTTATAGCGTTTTCATAAAAGTGTGCGTTCTCGTGTAAAGGGTCAATAAAAATGAGAACGCAACGGGTAAAAGAGGCCTCAGTTTAGACTAGTCATTGGTTAGACTTAGACTTTTCAGAAAGTATTTATTTAAAGACGTTTACGCCGCGGACAAAACCAACTCTTGTCGTGTCAAATCATGACAATAAACACAATGTTTTGGGCCGAACAAAGAATTAGAAAGTAGAAAAAAAACGACAGGTTACAACACTTTTTTGTTTTGGTCCAAAATATTGTGTTTTTTGTCATGATTTGTCACGACTCGAGTTGGCTTCGTACGACGCTTATAAAGGTCTTTAAATAAATACGTTTTGAAATGTCTATGGGGAAAAATGCATTGGGATGTATATTTCCTGGGCCTGGCGTCGTCATGAAAGGGGGCGGGACTGCGACGCTCTATAGGGCTGAGCTGGTTTTAACTAACCCAACTTTGATCTCTTCTTTTAGATGCCTTCCCCCTGGCTATGCAGGACCTCCTGTGTATGAACAATGACTTCCCTTCCAGGGCCCACTGCCTGGTCAGATGGTGAGCAGTGTTGTTTTAGTCATAGTCTCTTCAATAGTTTCCATTTAGTTTCAGTCACATTTTAGTCACCTGGAATGTTTCAGTGTTCGTCTAGTTTCAGTCGACTAAATCTACAGTTGATTTAGTCAGGAAACAAAATGTATTTTGGCGGTGCCTTGATGCCGTCGTAATGACTGATGTTTTTTTTTTTACTTGCTGAAAATAGCCGATCTACAAGCTCACAGCGCGTCGCAGAGCAACACATTGTGAGCTTGTAGATCTGCTATTTTCAGCATGCAACCAAGTGTAAAATGACTCGTACTGGATCTCTTGTCCACTATAGTCCCTTCCTAACATTTGAGTCTTATTTTTTATTTGTTGACGAAATCGTCAGTATATTTCGTTTTAGTTTTAGTCATCATAGCTTAGTTTCCATTTTGTTTTCGCCAGTGGAAAAAAAGTAGTCGACGAACATTTTCCGTCTTAGTTTTAGTCGACGGAAACAACGCGGTCCAGTCAGTGTGTGTCACACGCCTTTGAAGTTAGATTTGCGCTGGGAGCCTCTTTTTATAGCTGCTATTCTTTAATAGCCAACGCAGAAATATATTGTAATACATTTGGGAATTCACCAACTGTCTGTGTAGAGGAGCTGATTCGTGTCTGGTTTAGAGTTTTAATGCCATATCAGCAATTCTTACCCACTTCTCTTTATTCAGTATTTAAGTCCGACGTCATTTTGTAGTGCTACGTTACGTCCGGGTCCAAGTGGCTCCAGCTCCCGTCCGCATCTCATTGTGAATACAGTAGAATATCTAAACGCGTGAGTCTTTTTACAGTGACGTTATTTTCCAGAAAGGAAGCCATTGAGGGTTAAAATGGGTCTTAATGCTTCCAACTCGAGTAGAATTATTAATGTTTTGTACAAGTGTCCATGAGAAAAATATATGACGTGGAGACAATAAAGACTATATTATTATCATTATTATTGCTCGGTAAAATATTTCGGGGCATATTTAGAATGTGTGCAGGCTTGAGTATGTTGAATTAATGAGGATTTAGTTCACACAATAAAAATAAAATGGCGATAGTATTCCATGTGGGGCAGACGGCCTGTCACAGCCAGATTTGGGAGAGCAGCGCAGCTTTGTTGTTGCGATGGAAAGCGGTAAAATTAGACTTTCGTGGTTGTTTTCGTCTCAGATTTAGTCCGACGGAGCGTCACAGTATAACTCTATGGGGACACAAAAGCGACACAAAAGTAGGACCCGGAAGTATCTCAGGAGGGGGCGCTCACGTCACAGCTAAAATACTGAATAGATGAGACGGGGGGGGGGGGGGGGGGAAAGTGAATGTTATCATGCAACAGAATGTTTATGTTTATATATCTATTTCCCCTTTAACTGTGTGTGTCTGTGGTTGGACAGGTAGTGTTAACTGTGTGTGTCTGTGGTTGGACAGGTATGGTATTAACTGTGTGTCTCTGTGTCTGTGGTTGGACAGGTATGGTATCAGGGAGTTTCTGATCATCTCCCCGGGTGCAAACTGCGAGGCCATCATCAGCGAGTCCAAATGCAACCTGCTGCTGAGCTCTGTGTCCATCTCGCTGGCCAACAGCGGCTGGTAAGTCTCCCTCTCTGACCTCTGTCTCCATCTCGCTGGCCAACAGCGGCTGGTAAGTCTCCCTCTCTGAGCTCTGTGTCCATCTCACTGGCCAACAGCGGCTGGTAAGTCTCCCTCTCTGAGCTCTGTGTCCATCTCGCTGGCCAACAGCGGCTGGTAAGTCTCCCTCTCTGACCTCTGTCTCCATCTCGCTGGCCAACAGCGGCTGGTAAGTCTCCCTCTCTGATGAGTAGTACAGTTGTTCCGACACCAATACCAGTGTCCAAAAAAAACCCTTGAATCGTGCCGATATATACTCCCTAAAATGCTGGTATCGGCGAGTATGCCAGTCATGTGCATTTGAATGCTTCAGTTGAAGCTGCACTACCGTTTTATATATACTCTTAACTGTATTTACTTATGATTATTTTACTTTTTTATTATTAGATCGTCGTTTTCAAACTTTTAATTTCAAGGACCCACGTTGACTTTGAGAGTGTGCAAAAGGAACCGTAAAAGTCCATTTGATTCCATTTTTACACTCTCAGAGCTTGTAGGTCTGCTATTTTTGAAAAATCGTGAAAATGCAGTGCAAATCTTTGAATATATATTCTTTCCGAGCGAATGTTTTTACCTCAACTCTTTGCTTCTGAGAGGTCCCTGGAACAACATATTTTCAGATGGGGGGTCGGTGGCCAATTACATAATTTTTTGGGGGTCCTTGACATGAAAATGTTTGAGAACCACTCACACAGAAACATGAGGTTTTTCATAAAACCTGTCAACGATTTAGAAGACATTTGTAGAACGTTCCCAGGTCAAAAATGGGTTCATGGACCAAGTCCCCTTCAATGTGATGATGTTCACTGTGATCTGCAAAAAGCGTGGCTAATAATCGTGGCATAAACTGTAAGTAGCATGTCTTTGCTCCCTGTATGGAAAGAGTCACATGTTTTAGAGTATAGTCGACCATGTGTCCACAGAGTAGACACGGTATGTAGGGGAGACCCATTCAAACCGGGAGAGCATCTGTGCCATTGTAGATTTCAGATAGATTATTGTCTCAGTCGTGTGGAAACCACAATTAACACACACAACTGTGTGTGCATTCTGGGCACATTCCGTGCTCTCTCTCACACACACACACACACACACACGCAGCTGTGCATAGCTCAAAATGTGTCGCTTCGCAGCACGTTTCAAGCTTGTTGATCTGCTACTAAGTTAGAAGAATATGGAGATAAGAGTGACGAACAGCAACGATATATAGCAGCATAGGTTTTTTATATTTTTGAAAAATCGACTGACATAGAAACATAGCTTTTTCAGAAAACTCTCGGGATGTAGAAGACATTTTTAGAATCTGATCTCGGGTCTTTAATATGGGTTAAGTTACTATGGATTGCCTGATTTCTGCTTACATTCACACAATTAGGGGTGGCTGGTTTACAGAGGCCGCGATCTAACTAAAAAGGTCAAAAGTACAATCCATACTCGGTGACTGTGCCGTAGCAGTCATGCATCTTCATTTTAGTGCCATTGTCACAAGACTATTATTATTATTATCGGCTTCTATCGTTAACTATAGGCTGTTTTCATGACATGACGGCTCGGTGGAGCTACACTGTACTTGTAATGCATGTCAGGCAGGGGGAAGTTTATTTATATTGAACAGTTGGTTTTCAACCAGTGAGTTGGTATTATGGTAACCAAATGGACCCTTCTCGATATTTAACTCTTGAGAGCGTGAAATGAAACCAAATGGACCTGTACGGGCCCATTTGGTTAGATAATGTAGGTAAGGTTCATTTTTATTTTTATTTTTATTTTTATTTTTATTTTTATTTTTATTTTTATTTTTATTTTTATTTTTATTTTTATTTTTATTTTTATTTTTATTTTTATTTTTATTTTTATTTTTATTTTTATTTTTATTTTTATTTTTATTTTTATCAATGTTTGCCTGTTCTCTCTCCTAATGGTATCGACATCAATACAGCACGGAATTGTGGACAAGATCCTATCCAATGACGGCAAAATACTTTTGGGTCTGAGAGGCTATAAATGTCATATGAAAACAGGGAATCATAGCTTCAAATTGACATATTGGTTGTTCAGTTGTTTGACCCACCAGTTTTGGAGATATGGCTTATAGAGTAATGTCTTTGCAGAGAAACAGCGAGTTGAGAAAACAGCGGCTTGAAAGGTTCACTTCTGTGGTCTTTATAACATTAGCTACATGTTTAAGCATGTTTGTTTCATATTAACATGTCGAGTTCAGCTCTGACACTTATTCCAGACATGCTCTATAGTATGTGAAGAGTCTGCCTGTGATATTAACTCATTTTTGAAGGAAAAAGATAAAACGTTTTTCTCCTCTGGTAGCTTGTTTTTACGCTTGCGCTGTCGCACCCCTCTTGACCCTCAGACCAAGTTGATTCAGGGCAACAACGTGTGCGTCGTTGGCCTTAATTTAGACCTTAACCCCTTTTGGTATTAGGCCTAAGTTATGCTTTAGCTATTGAAAAAATAGCAGATCTACAAGCTCAACTTGTATAGATCTGACGATTTTTTTTTTTTTATCGTGGAAAATGTGCCTCAAATCTTTGAATATTCTTTCAGAGTTTTCGTTTTTAACTCAAATCTTTGCTTCTGGAGAGGTCCCCTGGAACAACATATTTTCAGATGAGGGTCGGCGACATTATTACCGGTGCATATCATTTTTGGGGTCCTTGACATGAAATATTGAGAACCACATAGAAACATGAGGGTTTTTCAGAAAAAAATACATTAAAAAAAAAGACATTTAAAAAAATTCGACGTCAGGCCTAAATGGGTTAATGTACCACGATGTGCAGTTTTACATTTCCAACTCAAAGTAATCAATCAATCAACCAACCAAAAGTGTTCTTGGACACTTCCCACTACTGCTAGGCAACAGTGTTGATGGTGAACTCCCTGCTGCTGCTGCCGCTGCAGTATGGTGACGTGTAATCATGCTAAATTAGCAACCGGATCTTTTGGGCAGCGTCTGGTTTTAATTATTGTACTCATTAACAAGAAGAGCTGATTAAGGGCCGGCCTTAATAATTACAGAGAGAGGGAGAGAGAGAGAGAGACGTCCAGAGAAGATGCATCTTAGCCCATTTCGACCGAGACCGATTCTACAAAATGTCAGTTTTCTGAAAAACCCATGTTTCTAGGTTCAGTGGTTCTCTAACATTTTCATGTCAAGAACCCCCAAAAATATATGAAATTGGCGGCCGACCCCCCCATCTGAAAATACGTTGTTCCAGCAGGGAACCTGATTGAAGCAAAGATTTGAGTTAAAAAAACGTTCACTCTGAAAGAACATATTCAAAGATTCGTGCCACATTTTCACACATTTTCTAAAAAAATAGCAGACCTACAAGCTCGTAGTGCGGCACTCGGTGCCGCGCTACGAGCTTGTAGGTCTGCTATTTTTCAATAGCTAAAGTATAACATAATGCTTTTTAAAAACACCAAAAGGTGGGTTCCCGCCCAGAATGGGTTAAATGAGTGAAGCCTCTGTGAAACGGGCGCCATTGTTTTTAATAATCGTGTTACTGTAAATCATCGTATCGCTGCGGCTCTGATTGAAATCTCCCCCCCAGTTATCAGTAGAAGTGATTATGGTTTTTAGTAATCACGGAACCGCTTTAGAAAAAAACGTGTTATTGTTGATTAGGGAGAGTTGAGCGATGAAGCCTCCGTTTCCTGCATACTTATTATTTACACCAAGCCGCCTTTTCAAAAATAGAAAACCGGTGGGCGGTAAAAAGAACACTTTACAGCAGTGGCATCGCCTTGCATTCGGTCATTGAGGTAACCATGGCAACTGCACTGTACTCCTGTGTGTGTGTGTGTGTGTGTGTGTGTGTGTGTGTGTGAGCGCGCGCCAAGGTCAACCTGGCCTCAATCACCCCCCGAGGCTTCTGGGTATTGTAGTTCACACACAGCATGGGAGTCAGACTGTCACTGGAGCATAAATAAATAATGCAATTGTTAGGGGTTGTTTTTTTCTGTAGTGAATATGCAAATAATTGCTTTCCATTTGGTATACAAAAACAATCCTTTAACCTCCTCTCTTGACAAGACATGTTGTGTTTTTAACCCGTTTTGGGCGGGAACCCCCATTTGGTGTTAGCATTATGTTATGCTTTAGCTAAAAGTGGCGCGCTACGAGCTTGTAGGTCTGCTATTTTCGAAAAATCGACTGACATAGAAACATAGCTTTTTCAGGAAACTTTCAGTATGTAGAAGACATTTTTTTTAAAATCTGATCTCAGGTCAGAATGGGTTAAATTCTGCTGGAAGGGAAACGAGGGGGGGGGTGATATTTATGCGTGTGTCAGAGCTGTGTGGGGACATTGAGAGTTTGGTGCTGCTTATCATTATGCATTATTTACCATTTTATGAACTTCACATTTTTTATTATTTGCATGATGCATGCAGTCCCCCCGGTCGTCCACCCAGTGGCACTGTGTAGCTGTAGAAAGAACACCCATCTCAACACATTAAGACAGACAGACAGAGAGAGAGAGAGAGCCTGCTCCGGCCTCTCTCGCCCCTGCCCAACAGAAGCACCTGACATAAGCTTCCTTCCTCCCGCTATACTTTTTATTAATGGCCCCCTTCTCTCTCTCTCTGCCCCCCTCGGGTGCCTTCCTGGTGCACACACACACAGCCAGGTGCCCATGTTTGTGCAGATCCAGCAGAAGTGGAGGCGGATGTACGCGGGGGAGTGCCAGGGCCCCGGCGTGCGCTCCGACTTCGAGATGGTGCACCTCCGCAAGGTGCCCAGCCAGTACAACCACCTGTCTGGCCTCCTGGACATCTTCAAGTCCAAGATAGTGAGTATTATATAACCCATTCTGACCTGAGATCAGATTCATACGAGGTTTCCACTGTGGACACACACTGGTCTGATTATAACCCATTCTGACCTGAGATCAGATTCTAAAAAAAATGTCAGTCGTTCTTCGATTTTTCAAAAATAGCAGACCTACAAGCTCGTAGCGCGCCACTCGGTGGCGCGCTACGAGCTTGTAGATCTGCTGTTTTTTCAATAGCTAAAGCATAACATGATGCTAACACCAAAATGGGTTCCCCGTTCAGAATGGGATAAACAGCCAGTACAAACCACCTGTCTGGCCTCCTGGACATCTTCAAGTCAAAGATAGCGAGTAAACAATGGTTGAAAAAGGGGTGCAGTATACTTAGTTTAGTTTTGGTTTAGACTAGTCATTTGGTTAGACCAGTCATTAGTCCTATACAACTACAACCTATCTCAAACCCTCACCCTAAACCTATAATAACCTCCCACAGGGAAGCACACCTAAACCTATAACCTTAACCCATGTCTAACCAGTGACTATAGTCTCGATTGTTTTACTTAAGTAAAGGTACCAATACTGCAATTTAGAACTATACTCCGTTACAAGTAAAAGTATACGGAATTGAAAAAAATGAGTAAAAGTGCAAAAGTATTGGCATGAAAATGTACTTAAAGTACTAAAAGTAAAAGTACTCGTATTGCAGAAGTTCAAAGTCTATTGAAAAAAAAAAAGAAAAAAAAGTCACACAAACCGGTTCCCGCTATACCAAGACTTTGCCTCTAATTCTCACTGTCAGTATCTAGTTTCATAATCCCCCCCCCCCCCCCCCCAAATCATGTGAACTGGAGAACCCCGCCCGGATAGGAGTTGAGGCGTAGTTTGACACATTTGTGGAAAAATGGCTGATCTAAGATCTTGTACATTGGGGCTCTTTTCATTTCTGTTTCAAATACATTTTGCCGGTCCTTGACATGAAAGATTTTGAGAACCACTGACATACATACAGTCTCTCTCTCTCTCTCTCTCTCTCGCTCTCGCTCTCTCTCTCTCTCTCTCTCTCTCTCTCTCTCTCTCTCTCTCTCTCTCTCTCTCTCTCTCTCTCTCTCTCTCTTACATTACATAAGACAATGAAGATAAACCTGTGTGTGCACTCTCTCTCTCTCTCTCTCCTCTGTCTCTTTCTGTCTCTCTCTCCCCCTCTCTCTCTCTCCTCTGTCTCTCTCTCTCTCTCTCTCTCTCTCTCCAATAAAGCTCATTGAATTGAATTGAATTGAATTGAATTGAATTGAATTGAATTGCATGAGAAAACATGTAAGTTTACATTACATAAGACAATGAAGATAAACCGATGTGTGTGCGCTCTCTCTCTCTCTCTCTCTCTCTCTCTCTCTCCCTCTCTCTCCTTTGTCTCTCTCTCTCGTTGTGTCCATCACCAGGGCTGTCCCCTGACCCCGCTGCCTCCCATCAACATCGCCATCCGCTTCACTTACGTCCTCCAGGACTGGCAGCAGTACTCCTGGCCACAGCAACCGCCAGGTAAGGACGGTAGCGTGCTGTTCCCTCGTTGCAACAGAGCTGGTTCCTTGTCGACCTTCCCATATGCTGTTGAAGCGTGTTATATATATATATATATATATATAACACGCCTCTTGATGTTTTGTACTCGTGTACCTGACGAAGACCCACACGGGTCGAAACGTTGTTCAAATAACCCATTTTGACCTGAGATCAGATTCTAAAAAATGTCTTCCACATCCTGACTACATCCAGAAAAAGCTATGTTTCTCTATGTCAGTCGTTCTTCGAATATCAGACCTACACACCGAGTGGCGCGCTACTCACTCGCAGCGCGTTGCATCCTCCGCGAAGCCGCATGCCTCTGGGGGGGGAGGGGGGGGGAGCTGCTATTTTTGGCCATGCAACGGAGCGTGTACAGTAAACCCAGGCATTTACAAGCATAACATTTGCTATGCATCAGCTCGCACTAACGTCTTGTGGTTACTGATATAATCGCCTTGCTCCTCTTGTTCTCTGAACTGTAAAAATCCCACTGGTGGCTTCTTGCCACAGCCGAGCGTTGCTGCTGCTTGCTCCCCAGGGGGGGGGGGGGTTTAACGAAGTAAAGAGGGTTTGATAGAGAAGGCGGAGGCTTGTTTATACTGTAAATACTGTATGTGTGTGCGTATGTATACATATACAGTATGCATTTACAGTACATGTGTGGTGCCATGCCTCTGGGGTTGAGCATATAGGAGGAATTGGGAGTGGGAGGGGAAGGTCAATTCGGAGCCTTGAGCTTTACAGGAAAAGATCCACAGATCCGTCGTCAATTTGTGCTTTTGTTGATTTTCAAAGTGACGATTTGAGATCAGCCTCCGAGCAAATCGATATACAGTATGTAGTACTATCAAAGGTTGTAAAATGGTAAATGGTGCATTTATATAGCGCCTTTTATCCAAGGCGCTTTACATTCACACACATATTCATACACCGATTGCGGCGGAAGCCATGCAAGGCACCAACCAGCACATCGGGAGCAATTTGGGCTTCAGTGTCTTGCCCAAGGACACTTCGACATGTAGACAGGAGGAGGAGGAGCCGGGATTCGAACCGCCGACCCAGGGATAATTGGACGACCTGCTCGATACCTCCTGAGCCACAGCCGCCTTCTATGTTTTTATGCTACCAATTAACCCCGTATGCACATACGATGCACATACAAGCTCACAAAACCGGTGAAAGCTAGCTTACCTTGGTCTCGAGTCTGTTATATCGCTAGAAGCTCCAAATAAAAGCATTCGTATTTTGAAACGAGAGGCATGTTGAAGTCAGAAATGAAGCTGCTATTATATATCCATCAGATCAAAACCACGGAGAGCGCCCTGCGTTAGGAGAGACGAGGCATTCTTTCTGCCGCGCTAACGGCTAATCTATCATTAAGCTAATATGAAGGCAGAGCGAAGCGACGGGTGCCTGAGAGGCTGTCAAAAAGGAAAAAATTCAGAATATTCTTCTCTCGCCTGATTTGTTTTACTGCCCATTATATGAAGAATTAAGACATGTATTATTTTGTAAAATGACAACCATCTGTGCTGACTTTTTCTGGTTGGAGGACTATGAAAAACTGGAATTTTGTTTTAGGAAAGGTATTGTTGCTTTGGCAGACTTTTTATGCAGGGCGTGGGAAATAAGGCAGAATGTTTTGTTTTTGTAAAAGGAAAAAAAACAGAAAAAAGGGGAATAACAACAAAACAAATCTGTTTCTTGTACACAATGCAATATTGAAGCAATGATATGGTGTGTCCTGTAAGTCCATGTGGGCTGGGCGCCTTTGGTGCATGACACAAAAATAAAGAAATCTATCTATATCATTGAGGATGCGCTAGCGTGTACACGTCGCTATGCGATGATGTATCATCAGGGACGTAGCTGACCATCTGGTTGCCCTACTCCTATAGGATATTTGTGCTGCCCCCCCATCCTGGCACTGCATTTCCTCATTCAAATAGGCTATTTTCGCCGTTTGCTAGGACGCTAACACACGGCCGCTCGTCATTACGCGGCGGAGAAATGTGTTATTTTGAGGGTCGGCACTTGGCACTTTTTGGCACATTTGGTTGCCCCCCCCCCCCCTCCTCTCGGCGTGTTGCCCTACTCGTAGTGCGCCTATATACGTAGCGACGGCACTGTGTTATCATTTGACTTGACATCCCTAGACATTTCCTTTTTGGTTATCCACACTTTTCCTGGGCTGTGTGTGCTCCAGTTCCTGTTGATTTCATTGGATATCATTGGTCATCTGACCAGTTTCATTGGCTTTCATTGGATCAAATTGACAGGAACTGGAGCACACACAGCCCAGGAAAAGTGTGGATACTTGAAGTTGAGCCCAAGATGATGATGATGAGGAAAAAAGTTAATTTTAAACAACACTTGCTTCAACAGACTTCGACGCTCTTCTCGGTGGAGAGGTGGGAGGGGTGGAGTTCGGCAAGCTTCCGTTCGGCGCCTGCGAGGACCCAGTCAGGTAAACGAACGCTCACAGCATGAGCGGCGTCGTGTTCTTCTTCACAATGTATGTCTATTTGCTAAGTCTTCTTTCTTGATACCGCGAGGTGTTTTGGTATGAGTGAATTCTCACCACGTCTTCCGTTCTGTGTTTTTTAAACACCTTTTTCCTTGGCAGTGAGCTCCACCTGGCCACCACCTGGCCTCACCTGACAGAAGGCATCGTGGTGGATAACGACGTGTACTCGTGAGTGTGAATCCTGCTTCCTTTAAGCCTGAAGGAATATATTCAAAGATTTGTGCTGCATTTTCACGATTCTTTTCAAAAAGCTCGTAGCGTGGCACCGAGTGCAGCGCTACGAGCTTGTAGGTCTGCTATTTTTTAGACCTGACACTAGATTCTACAAATGTCTTCCTAATTCCTGGAAAACCTCATGTTCCTAATGTCAGTCGTTCTCAAACATTTTCATGTCGAGGTCCCCCTATCTGGAAATATGTTGTTCCAGGGACCCCCCCCCCCCCCCCCCCCCCGATCTTCTAAAAGATTATAAAATTATATCGGCCTACAGAAAAAATAAAAACCTTAAAGATTATCTAGTACACAGCAAGCTAAAAGAAATCAACACACCAGCACGCCAGGGACCAGAATACTTCAAACCCAAACAATTAGTAAAAAATAGAACCACAAAACGCGTCTTGGAGATTAAACAACAAATAACAGCCAGAACCAGCAACTGCATTTATTTAATCACATGTGAAAAATGTGGTTTACAATATGTCGGAGAGACAGGTAAAACAATAGGTACTAGGCTGGGACGACACAGATACAATATTAACAATGCCAAAAAGACAACCACAAGATTGGTGCAACATTTTATGGCGCACGGCATTGGAGCTCTAAAATGCGCTGGACTTCAACACAATCCTAACTGGACAGTAGGACAAAGACGTTTTAATGAAAAACAGTGGATTAAGAACCTCAACACGGATTTTCCTCGAGGCTTAAACATGCCTAAAATTAGATCTTGAACACAAAAAAACTTAAACTCAGGATTAAACTGGAGAAATCTAAAAGTGATTGGATCAGACTTCCTTCGGATACATGGCGAATGCAATTATTCCTTGCATTGTGCCTACACATGTCGCGACCTGCGGTCGCGACATGTGTAGGCACAGTGCACTGAAATCTTTTAATTCCCCCCCCAGAAGCAAAGATTTGATTTAAAAACGTTCGCTCTGAAAGAATATACAGTGTATTCAAAGAATTGCGCCACATTTTCAAGATTTTTCAAACATAGCAGATGTGGTGCCGCGCTACGAGCTTGTAACATAAAAACATAGAAGGCGACTGTGGCTCAGGAGGTAGAGCAGGTCGTCCAATGATCCATGGGTCGGCGGTTCGAATCCCGGCTCCTCCTCCTCCTGTCTACATGTCGAAGTGTCCTTGGGCAAGACTCTGAACCCCAAATTGCTCCCGATGTGCTGGTTGGAAACCTTGCATGGTTTCCGCCGCAATCGGTGTATGAATGTGTGTGTGTGAATGGGTGAATGTAATGCACAATCTATGGAAAACGCCTTGGATAATGGCGCTATATAAATGCACCATTTAGAACCTTCGAGAGTATATATTTCTTTGCTCAGAGGCGATCTCAAATCGTCACTTTGAAATCAACAAAAGCACAAATTGGTGATGGATCTGTGGATCTTTTCCTGTAAAGCTCAAGGCTCCAAATTGACCTTCCCCTCCCACTCCCAATTCCTCCTATGCTCAACCCCAGAGGCATGGCACACATGTACTGTAAATGCATGCTGTATGTATACATACGTACGCACACACATACAGTGTGTACAATATACACAAGCCTCCGCCTTCTCTTAAACGCTTAAAGGGTTAAACTGCATTTAATTTGAACCGCGTCGATAAAACACGTAAATGGAACAAAGAGAACTTCTGACTTCAACTTTGTGTCTTTTTTTGCAGTTTCAAGAAAATAATTATTAGGTAAAGAATGGACAAAGAAACAAATTAAACAAGAATATATACAGTCATATATATATAGTCTATAAGATGCATGGTCAGAATAGAAATGCAATTAGGCAGCATATCGCTGCTGTCAGGCAGAAATCTTGAATGTCCATGTCTCAAAATTATTTTCTATATCAGTGGTTCTCAATATTTCATGTCAAGGACACCCAAGATTATCTGTATTTGGCCCGTCGACCACCATCTGAAAATATGTTTCAGAAGCAAAGATTTTTAGTTGAGTGGGAGATGATGGGGAGATGACCTGGAAGTTGAAACTGAGCTTGTTGAGGTGTTTTAAAGCATTATGTTACACTTTAGCTATTGAAAAAATAGCAAATCTACAGGCTCATAGCGCGGCACCGAATATTATATATTATTATTATTATGAAAATGTAGTGCAAATATATATATTCGTTCAGAGCGACCGTTTTTACTTCTGGTTCAGTTCTGCTTCATGTTTTCAGATGAGGGTCAGCGGCAAATTACATTATATATATTATATAGGTATATTCAATTGTTTGAGAACCACTGACATAGAAACATAGGGTTTTTCAGAAAACTGTCATGATTTAGAAGACATTTTGTAGAATCGGTCTCAGTCAAAATGGGTGAATTGGCCCGTGTGTGTGTGTGTGTCCTGTAACCTTGACCAGTGTAGGGCGAGGCACTGCAACAGGCCCTCTCTCTCTCTCCTCTGGTGTGATCTGACCATATGTGTTCTCTGTGTGTGACCCACGGCAGAGACCTGGACCCTCTCCAAGCACCGCAGTGGTCAGTGAGAGTCAGGATGGCCGAAAACCCTCAGTGCTTATTGGGTAAGCTTGGTCTCCTCTCCATGTGTGGAACAAATGATTCACTTGAGGGAGACATTTCTCTGTTGGATATTATTATACTAATGACATATACTGTTAAAATAAATAACTTTCAATCTCTTCTCTCAGCCTAGCGATATTGCAATAGAATTTCATTGAATGTTTATTGTAATATGAAAAATGCAGCCTTTTTTCTTTTACTTTCTGTCTTTTTTCTTTTTCTTTCCCGTATTGTCTTGTTAGTTGAGTTTTTGTCTGTCTGTTCTTCCTTCAATAAAAATTAAGTGAAAAAATAAAAAAATAAAAAACTTTCGCACACCTAGAATGTAAAAATGTATTGCGTATATGGCAAAACACGTGGACGTTAACAATACAAAACAAGCCTGCACACTAGTGCCAACCTGCTCCGGTACAGGAGCAAAGATTTATTCAAGAAGAAGCAACGTTTCAGTTAAAAGTTGTGTTTTCTAACATTTAGATTTCTTTTGTGATTTCTAATAATTTGACGACCGGGTCATCGATGAACAGGAGATACAGGGCTCCATTTTCGTCACCGCTAACCCCCTTATCCCTAAACTTCTTTGCCTCTTTTTTTTTTTACTATTTTGCTAAACATTTTTGAATCGTTAAAATGGCCAGTCTACAAGCTCACAACGTGTCAAAGTAGATTGGCTAGTTGAACTATTCAAAAATGTTTTGCAAAATAGTAAAACAAAGGCAAAGAAGTTTAGGGATAAGGGGATGAGCCCTCAGTCTCCTACCGGAGAGACTCTGCCGGTCATCTAATTACTGGCTTTATGAATGCGACTACGACTATAAAATCTCTGGAGCACCCTCTGGCCTAGCGGTCCAGGCGCATATACCACATAATATAGGCACATGCCTGACGGTGTGTCGCGGGTTCGAGTCCCGACCCCGACGACCTTTGCTGCGTGTCATTGCCAGTCTCTCTCTCTCTCTCCCCGTTTCCTATCCAGTGTTTTTGTCGACTAAAACTAAGACGAAAAATGTTCGTCGACTACCTTTTCTCACTGACAAAAACTAAATGAAAACTAAGCTATGATGACTAAAACTAAGACTAAATGTGTTGACAATTTCGTCAACAGATTAAAAAACTAGACTAAAATGTTAGGAAGGGACTATAGTGGACAAGAGATCCAGTTATAAGTCTTTTTACACTTGGTTGCATGCTGAAAATAGCAGATCTGCAAGCTCACAACCGCGACACGTTGTGAGCTTGCAGATCTGCTATTTTCAGCAAGTGTGAAATCAGTCATTTACGACGGCCTCGAGGCCCGCCAAAATACAATTTAGTCGACTAAATCAACTGTAGATTTAGTCGACTAAAATCGTATGACATTTAGTCGACTAAAACTAACATTCCAGGTGACTAGAATATGACTAAAACTAAATGAAGTTTTATTCCAAAGACTATATGACTAAACTAAAATAGAAATTTGCTGCCAAAACTCAACACCCGAAGGGGCTTCAGGGCTTCAGAGGCGACTGTGGCTCAGGAGGTAGAGCAGGTCGTCCAATGATCCTTGGGGCGGCGGTTCGAATCCCGGCTCCTCCTGTCTACGTGTCGAAGTGTCCTTGGGCAAGACACTGAACCCCTAATTGCTCCCGATGTGCTGGTTGGATGATTTCCGCCGCCATCGGTGTGTGAATGCGTGTGTGTGAATGGAATGCACAATCTATGTAAAGCGCCTTGGATAAAGGCGCTATTTAAATGCACCATTTAACCCTTCCTCTCTCCTTCCCCACAGGTGACTTTTTGACCGAGTTCTTCAAGCTGTGCTACAGGAAGGATTCCACTGAGGAGATTCTGGGGAGGGGGCTGACCGAGGAGGAGGGCAAAGGTCAGGAGTTTACCTTTTTGGTCGAGTGTATTTTACCCCAACATTTCCGTATCGGGGAAACCCGAAACCACTCACTTCACACGGGTGTGATTTTTGTAAACGAATGTCAGTGTTGCACAGTGTTCGTAAGTGAAAATGGTTAAGTCTGTGTGTGGTTGTGGGTTTTTAATAAATATTTAACCACTGGGATGAATTAACAAGAGCTTGTTACTGAGGTCCTGTCCGTACTCCATACTAACAAGGATATGTTGTAAAACAAACATTTCTCACACATTTCTCTAGCGACCGAAATATGGGGCAAAAATAAATCTAGTATTAATGTAAACTGTACAATTTCAGAGAAAACAAAGTACCAAAACCAGGCGGTTCAAATGCCCGTTTATTTTATTTTTTTTTGGAGGCTGCTGGGAGAAGGCAAAGCGCAAACACACCAAATCCACGTCTTCGGGCTTCTATAGGATAACTAAGTATATAGTACAGGAAATATATGGAAAATACAGTTGCCTGGAATTGTCTTGAGGGGAAAGTGTTGAAAATGGCCTGTACAGTGATGGCCACCATTGACATCCTATAAGGCGATATTTTCTAAATGTCCTTATGCTTTTTAAGTAGCATGTGACATATCAAACTAGGAGGTTTTTTTCATGATGCTGAATCAATTTCCGAGCATTAGTTTTGCACAAAAAAAAACCTCCTTGGGCTAAAAACGGACAAATTTGAGTTCTGAGTACGTTTTTTTTTTTTGCAATTACTTTGAGGTCAAGTTACATTATTACTGGTCTAATATGTAGGTTAGCATTGAATCAACTGGAGATGGCGTCTGCTGGTCCCTATGTTACTGTACATAGTCCACGCAGTGTCTGCACTTTAACCCATTTAGGCCTGACGTCGAAATTTAGAAAATGTCTTCTAAATCCTGACAGTTTTCTGATTTTTTTTTCTGTATCAGTGGTGCTCAATATTTCATGTCAAAGACTCCCAAAAACTATATGTAATATAGCCACCGGCCCCCATCTGAAAATATGTAGTTCCAGGAACCCCTCAGAAGCAAAGATTTAAGTTAAAAACATTTACACTGAAAGAATATTTTTAAATTATATTCAAAGATTTGTTCCACATTTTTGCGATAAAAAAAAAAAAAGTTTCTGTGTTGTGCATTGCTTTATTTTCTTCCCCCCCCCCTTTTTTCTTCCTATGGTCACATTCCTATTTTCTTACTCGAAAATATTATTTTTTTGAAAAATATCCATGTACGTGTAGCCAAGGCCTAAATAATTACTACGTTGTTAAAGACACATTTGGAACACAAGGTTATACATTTCCATTTCAAGTATCTGTTTAGAACATTTCAACACGAACAAGGTTTTCACCTGACAGGGCTGACAGCGACGATAATGAATTCAAATTGAGTCTGACACCCTAAATGCATACGTTGCGCAATTAAACAATTATGTCCGTCTTTATGCACATGTATTAAACACATTCGGAATAAGGAACCAAATCAAGCATACAACCACCTCGGCTAATTCTAGGCATTAGGCATCAGACACGTACGTGCCGCATTTCCTGAGATTATGGTGGAAGTGTTTTTTTTAATTGGCAAATTGTAATAACTACTTGTCAAACTGTGCAGGGTAAAAAAATGGATCGAATGACTAAACTCTGTTTTTCTCCATTTAATTAAATGGTCTGGTCTCCACTGTTGAAGCAGTAAACTGCAGATACTTTTCAGGTGTGTGTGTGTGTGTGTGTGTGTGACTGTGTGTGTGTGTGTGTGTGTGCGTGTGTGTGCGTGTGCGTGCGTGTGCGTGTGCGGTTGACCAGTGAATGGTTGACCATCACTGCTAGGGCCGTAAAAATCTTCTCTTATGGGGGTCCGTTGGATAATTGGTGTCCATACGGTGTCAATTTGGGGGTCTATTCTAAATGCAAGTCTACACGTATGTGTGCAGCATCAACATGTTTGTTTAGTCATGCGTGTGAGAGCAGCATATGTGCTTCTCAGCTTCAGCTCTCTCTCTCTCTTCTCTCTCTCCTCCATGGCTCTCTGTGTCTCTCTCCTCTCTCTCTCTCTCCTCTCTCTCTCTCTCCTTCATGGCTCTCTGTGTGTCTCTCTCTCCTCTCTCTCTCTCTCTCTCTCTCTCTCTCTCTCTCTCTCTCTCTCCTCCATGGCTCTCTGTGTCTCTCTCTCTCTCCTCTCTCTCTCTCTCCTCCATGGCTCTCTGTGTCACTCCAAACATGTTGCTGTAAAAAAAAGAAAATGATACAAACATGACGTTCAGGAAGAAGCAATTTACCAGTCAGTCGGTTCAGAATTATTTTCGGCCATTCATACTGAGTCAGACTATATTATTAGTCGAAAGAAATGTCAACGGCACAGAGGGTGGTAAACGGTAAAAACTCCTGGCGACTTGCTTATACATTGTGGTCCTGCTGTATGTATGCAATTCATCAACACGGCGTAGAAAGAAAGAAAGAAACGACGAAAGAAGGAATCATACACTATATAAAGTATACGTGACCAATCTGTGCCCGGAACGTCGGGTTACATTTTAAGCAGCCGGTAGGCCCGGTACTACCTGTGCCAAGACGTAAAGTTTACGTCTTTTTTATATATATATATATATATATGGCACCTAGATATACTGACAATTAGACTAAAATGTTAGGAAGGGACTAGTGGAGACGAGATCCAATATAAGTCATTTTACAATTAAGTTTCATGCTTAAAAATACGGATCTACAAGCTCGCAACTCGTCGCAGCGCTACACAGCGTGTGCTTATAGATCGGCTATTGTCGGCATCTAAGTGTAAAAACAGTCATTATGAAGACATCAAGGCCCGCCAGAATACATTTCAGTCAACAAAATCAACTGTAGATTTAGTCGACTAAAACCCTATGATATTTTAGTCGACTGAAACTAGACTAAACACTGAAAGGTTCCAGGTGACTATAAAATGTGAAATGTCGAAATTTTTGCTGCCGATAAAAAACAACGTTGTTTGTTTTTGGCAGACGGCGGCGGAGACCTCAGCGCCGCCCTGTCCAAGCTGACGGAGCCGTCCTCGGCCGTGCCCGTCCCCCGGCTGTCCGTGTCCCACGTGTTGCACAGCGCCCGCAAACGCATCCGGCGCCACCGCCGCGTCGACGAGTCTCCGCTCAGCAGCGACGTCCTCAACTCCATCCTCCTGGTGAGTGAAGCGCCCGCCATGATGATTAACGCATTTAAGGCCTGACGTCGGAATTCAAATTGTCTTCTAAATACTGACAAGTTGTCTGAAATTCCTTAATGTTTCTGTATCGGTGGTGATCAATATTTCACGTCAAGGACCCCCAAAAATGTTATGTAATTGGCCGCCGACCGCCATCTGAAAATATGTTGTTCCAGGGACCCCCTCAGAAGCAAAGATTTGAGTTAAAAACGTTCACAAGTTAATAGCGCGGCACTTGTATATCTGCTATTTTTCAATAGCTAAATTATAACAATGCTTTAAAACACACAAAAGGGGTTCCCGCCCCAAAATGGGTTAATTAGGCCCGTCCCGATTATTACATAATCGCAAATTGCGGGAGATAATGGCTATATAGTCCAAGCAGCCGACAGGCTTCTTTTGTTTAAAGTATAGGAACATTTGTTCTAGTTTTTTGGCTCTGAAAACCGGCAGAAAATCGTCGACCTATAATAAGGCACCGCATCCACGACGTGTTGTGAGCTTATTCTCTCCACGCAAGACACGGGCATTCGGAAAGTGCGATTCAGGCTTTTTTATGGCGGAGGGGCAGGGGGGGTGCCCAGCTGAGCAACTGAGCAACTGATGCTGAATGTGCACCTCAGTGTCGGACCGGTACCACCAAGCCATGGCCCGTCCTGCTTTCTAATCAGCCCCAGCGGCTCGCTGCCCCAGTAAATTAACCCATTCTGACCTGAGATCAGATTCATACGAGGTTTCCACTGGACTACACACTGGTCTGATGAACCCATTCTGACCTGAGATCAGATTCTAAAAAAATGTCAGTCGCTCTTCGATTTTTCAAAAATAGCAGACCTACAAGCTCGTAGCGCGCCACTCGGTGGCGCGCTATGAGCTTGTAGGTCTGCTATTTTTCAAAAGCTAAAGCATAACGTGATGGTAACACCAAAATGGGTTCCCGTTCAGAATGGGTTAAACATCAGCGCTCCTGGGCTCCGGACCAACTTATTATTTTTTCTTTCTGCGTCCAGTGTCCGGTGTGCCTAAACCTTTTTCCATTTAGTTATCGTAGGTGCACCAAGCACATAATTGAAGGTGCGCCCAACAATGGGCACGGCACTAATTCATTTTTATTAAGCATTATAATTTGACAGTTTTGTTGTCAGTGTGCCTGTGCACATTATGTTAATTTTATAACACATTAGCACAGAGACATTTATTGTTCAAGTGAAGTTGACAGAACAACTAAAATTGGGGATAAAATGTTTAAAATGACTCGTTATCTTAAGTTATTATTAATATCGATTAACTGGACCAAATTTGTGAGTTTTCAAAACAATTACACCCCCCTGTGTCATTCAGGTAATTTGTTCCGTGCGTGTATGTGTGTGCGTGTGTGCGTGTGCGTGTGTGTGTGTGTGTGTGTGTGTGTGTACGTGCGCGCATGCGCATCCGTGCTTGTCTCTCAGTATCTTTTCCCAGACGCAGCTGTGAAGAAGTCGTCAGAGAGCGGTGGCAACGACAGCAAGGCGACCAAGACGAACGCCACCGGGAGGAGTGAGAACGAGAAGGACTCGGACTATGTACGTCTGTACGGTTTGTGAGGGGGAGGAAATAAAATGCTAGATTATATATGCGAGTATGGATAGCTAGGAATGGCATTGATTGAAGGCAGCCAATGAGTCCATTTCAGTTGGCCTTTCATCCTAATTACGTACAGCTGTGTATTTGGTCGGTCAAAAATAGTCAACCTGTATACACTGTGATTTTAAAAGCAGAGGTTCTAATCCTTGGTGTCTTCATAACCAGCCTCAAGCGTACGTACTGTACTGTACTGTACTGTACTGTACTGTACTGTACTGTACTGTACTGTACTGTACTGTACTGTACTGTACTGTACTGTACTGTACTTGTACGTCTATGCTCCAGAATACGGTTGCGTGACAAATCGTTGTCTTTTCAAGCAGCATTGAGAGCTTCCTTCCATGCTCCAGATCACATGTCCCTATACACGCTGTATTTTTTCCCACGCAGGCGTGCTAACGTGCTAAGACGCTAACAGGATTACTATTACGTGTTGGCACTGCAGCTACTACCAGAAGGTGTAATGCGGGTTAACCCATCTAGACCCTAGGCCGATTCTAAAAAAAAACGTTCGCTCTGAAAGAATATATATTCAAAGATTTCTGCCGCATTTTTACTATTTTTCAATAGCGGAAGTATTTTAGTATATAGCTAAAGTATACCAAATGGGGTTCCCGCCCAGAATGGGTTAACCCATTTAGACCGAAGAGGCCGATTCTATTTTATTTTTTAAATACCTCACGTTTCTGTATCGGTATCAATATTTCATGTCAAGGACCCCCTAGAATTATATGTATTTGGCCTGCAGACCCCCCCATCTCAAAATATGTTGTTGCAGAGGGACCTCCCCAGAAGCAAAGATTTGAGTTAAAAACGTTCATTCTGAATAATATATATATTCAATGATTTGAGGCACATTTTCACTTTTTTTTTTTTCAATAGCTAAAGTATAACATGATCCTTGAAACACCAAAAGGGGTTCCCGTTCAGAATGGATTAAAATATTGTGTCACTCTGCAAATAAAAATAAAATATTAGGTGATTACATTTTGTAATCGTTCTCTAGTGGATGTAACTTCATAAATATATCAGTCGACGTCTGTTTTTTGGTAAGGTGTCACTTTCCATTTTTTTGTGGCTATAATTCAAAGATATAACAGATAGCACAAGCTTGAGTGTATTGCTCTGCGAGTTTGTACACCTGCTGTTTATGAATATCTTCTGAAAAGTCTTCTGTTTTTGAATACATTTACATTTTTTAACACAAATCTTCTCTTCTGGTGGCCCAAATACATACATAATTATGCATTTGGGGGATCCTTCGCACAAAAGCGTATGAGAACTACTGATTTAGTTTAGTAGAATCGGTCTCAGTGGGTTAAAAGAGTGAGGCTTTCTTTTTTCGTAATGATTTTCACAGGAAATCCTTACCTTCCTCTTCATTACGCCTCTCGTCTTTAGCGTAAATAAAAATAACGTTTTTGCTACTCGCCAAAACAAAGGCGGGTTGTGTCATTAGAAAGCCTACTTTCCTTAGTGGACGCACTCTGAGCCCCCCCCCCCCCCCCCCTCGCCCACCACACGTATAAACGGTACTTTTTGGCCAGAAAGGGATTTGTTTTCACCGGAGGAAAAATATTCTCTGGGAAATATCGTGCATCAGGCGCAGTGGAGTAACAAAGTGTTTTGTTTCCGGTGGAAACAAAAAATCCCCTTTTGGCCAAAAAGTACCGTTTTGTCCGTGTGGTGGGGGGGCTCAGAGTGCTCCCACTAAGGAAAGAAAGTAGGCTTTCTAATGACACCAACCCGCCTTTGTTTTGGTTGAGTAGCAAAAAACGTTCTTTTTATTTTCGCTAAAGACGAGAGGCTGGTCTGCATTCATGCGAGCGGCGGAAGTGGAGAGTAACATAGCTCTAAATGCCAAACGCCTGATGGAGGGGAAAGGAACTGGTTGGAATAACGTGTTCCTTCCACGCGCTATACGTCCAACCAGGGAAACTCCCCCCCCCTGTCAGGTGTAAAAGGAGCAACTTGGACACTCAGGGCATGAAGGAAGCATGAGTTCAAGTCCGTTGCTCTCCCCCTTGTCCCCCATATATGGGGACTAGGTTGGTGGAGGGTGTGTAGAGCCCAGGATCACATTGGATGATTGACACAGGGGGGAAAAATGGGTTACAAAATTGCGGGATAAAAAAATATATAAAAAAAAATAGCTCTAAATGCAACGCATTAACCCATTCTGACCGGGCACCCATTTTGGTGTTAGCATCATGTTATGCTTTACCTATTGAAAAATAGCAGATCTACAAGCTCATATCGCGCCACCAAGTGGCGCGATACGAGCTTGTAGGTCTGCTATTTTTGAAAAATTCGAAGAACGACTGACATTTTTAGAATCTGATCTCAGGTCAGAATGGGTTCATCAGACCAGTGTGTGTCCAGTGTGGAAACCTCGTATGAATCTGATCTCAGGTCAGAATGGGTTAAAGCTATGGACCAGAGCTATACTCTTCACTGTGCTCTCTCTCTCTCTCATCTCTCCAAGAACCTGTTCAACCAGCTGAAGTCGGCGCCCAGTGACAGCCTGACCTACCGCCTGGCGCTGTGATGTCTGATTCGGTCAACTTCTACCATGGAGGTGTCCGGGCCCTCGCTCACCTCTGGCAGGAGTTTGTGCTGGAGATGCGTTACCGCTGGGAAAACAACCATCTGGTCTACGGGTAGGCCACACACACACACACACACACACGCCCGGCACTATGCCCATTTAAGCTTTTATTTCGGTGGAGGAAGGGCCCCGCCTCCAGTCGCTGTCGTTAGCACGGTGGTGGGGCATAACTATGATTCTCAATTTGGCTCCCAACCTCCCATTCTTTTCAATATAACATAACTTATTATACAGTAATAAAACCTCCAGGATTCACGGAGGAAATGATAACTGCACACTCCTCAAAATATGCAACACGTCGATGACCTGACTGACTTCGATGATAACGTCTTTATTCTGCTAGCCCATTCTGGGCGAGAACCCCTTTTGGTGTTTTAAGCTTTCTGTTCTACTTTAGCTATTGAAAAATAGCAGATCTACAAGCTCATAGCGCGCCACCGAGTGGCGCGCTACGAGCTTGTAGGTCTGCTATTTTTGAAAAGTCCTGAAAATGTGGCACAAATCTTTGAGAATATATATATATATCAGAGCGAAACATTTTTAACTTAAAGCATTGGCTTCTGGTGTGGTCCCTGGAACTACATATTTTGAGATGGGGGTCCGTGTGGCCCAATAGAGATAATTCTGGGGGTCCTTGACATGAAAAAGATTGAGCACCACTGACATAGAAACATGGGTTTTTCTGAAAAATGTTGAACACATTTTTTTTTATCGACCTCAGTCCAAAATGGGCTAGTTTAACTTTTTTCTTTTATAATGTAAAGAATGTATTGCTGTATTATGGAAGTGAGTCAGTCCTTATAGGGAAAGCTTTTCAAGGAGCGCGTGGCTATTCTTTCCTGTGCTTTATCTCACCATTAGCCAGCACCTCTCGGGTGTGTATTATATACCAGCATCTTATTTTCTTTTAATTCCCGGTATGAAGTATGTTTTTGTTTTTGTTTTGGCAGGGCTGACCATTTTTTTATGTAGCCTACAGGAATTGACACAGGAAGAATGCAATGCACTCTCTCTCTCTGTGTGTGTGTGTGTGTGTGTGTGTGTGTGTGTGTGTGTGTGTGTGTGTGTGAGTGTGTGTGTGTGTGTGTGTGTGTGTGTGTGTGTGTGTGTGTGTGTGTGTGTGTGTGTGTGTGTGTGTGTGTGTGTGTGTGTGTGTGTGTGTGTGTGTGTGTGTGTGTGGGGGGGGGGGGGTTATGATGAGACAGACGATAACATTTAATGCATATTTGGCAGTAACGTCTGACTGTCTGTCACCTGAGCCTATTTAAAATAAATCTGCCCTTTTTATACTGAAGTAAATGTGTAAAATGATGATAGTTTCACTATCGTGACCCACAGCAGAAGCCTATAGTTATCGCCCACTTATATAGCCTTAGAGTATATATATGAATAGAGACGGCACCCCGAGTTCTCCTCCTCATCCACTTGCATTGAGTTGCTCTATAAAGCGCACGAGGCGATTTCACTCCTCCTTCCGGGTATAGGAACAGAGTGCATTCTGGGACGGATTGGGCCCAAACTCATGAACGCGCTGGTCCGTTGACTATCATTGCACGCGTTCACGTGCGAAACGGTGTTCACGTGTCATCATGAACGAAGTGCGCAATGATATAGTCAACGGACCAGCGCGTTCATGTGTTTGTGGGCCCACGCTGCAATACCAAATTCGGCCACTATGTCCATTTCGCCTCAGGGTTTTTTCCTCCGGGTGCTATTAATGCTATTATATGCTCTAAGGTTATAGCCCAGTTATCGTGCCATTGGTGTTGATCTACTACGGCAATTAATAAATGTTACACACCTGTCCCAGATGACCTGTATATCTCCTATTCCCTGGCCTGTCCCAGATGGCATTTCTGGTCAAAAACAAGGTTTATTCCACGGCCCAGAGCAGACTCTGTTCATGCTTTGTATTAGACTCTGTTGGCTCCGTTTGATAAACAGGACGTGACCTAGGGCATTAACTTCTAGTCATTTTTACTAGTTGACTAGTTGTGTTAACTACCTATTATTTAAAATAGTCACCACACCTTCTCTCTCTCTCTCCCTCTCCTTCATACTCTCTCTCCCTCCACAGACTGGCTGCTGGCCCCCCAGACCTCCGATGCTGGCCTGCTGCATCAGAAGCTACAGGTGACCATCATCTCTCTCTCTCTCTCTCTCTCTCTCTCACACACGCACACACACGCACAGACAGACGTGCCTCTCTGCGATTATATGACTGTTTACTTCCTTCTTAATGAGCGTTGTCAGCCGCTGCTTGTCTTTGTAAGGGGCATATGTCGAGAACACAACAAAAGATAAAGACCACCGTAATCGCTCGCTATAGCAGAGGACAAAGACGCAGAGAGAGCTTGGAAGTCGACTCCAATCTTTTTTCCCCATGGCTGGTTCTTAAAAAATAAACAAACTGATGACACCGTTTCTCTGTCGGGCTCTGTCGACTATCTCCCTCCCTAGCTTGCATTTTGTAGACGCGCCTTTAAAGGTTCACGAGGTTTAATTGCCTCTCACTCATACTTGACACGAAACAAACAAGGTAACCTTCATTTGTTTGTTGTTTTGCCTGAATTGATTCTTCCCAAACACGCATTTTGTGCAATATTGAACCAATGGAAAGTAGTAAAAAAAAAACATGCATTGGACAAAACCTCTTAACTCCATTGGACCATCAAACTGTCTGCTAAAACAGCCAACTCCACCACCTCTCTCCTTCTCATGCACAAGCAATATAGCTAAAGAGACCGAAACCCCAATGACCTTGGGATACATCACTGAGGATACATATTACGACCTTTGACCCTATATGGGGTCTTGGCTCCAAAGGAGTAATATATGTTGTGGCTGTCAAGGATCACAAACCAATTCAGGCAAAAAGTTGTACATTTATTGAGAAATTCACAATATTCACAGGGCAAGCATGTATAATATATATATATTATATATATCTTCAGGGTGGCCAATGCTAAAAATAACAAACAAAACCACCCCCCAAACCTACCTAGAAAAGAAACGAAAATTACAATCTAGGCTCCCTGACTAAACATTAAACAATGTTTCAAAACTGGGGCACCAAAATAAATAGCAGCACACCCTTACCATAATACAGCTTCCCTTCTTTTAACACAGTAAAGGGGTTTGGGATACTTAGACAGCGGTTTGCGTACAATGCTTACTAGGTTGGTCTGTTCTCTAAACACACAGTAAATAAAGAAACCTCAAACTATAAGCAGGTAAGGCACACGGCCTATACAGACACTACCCTATAGCTACAGACTGGGTTCAGCAGCACAGGTGACGGATGGCAAGACTGACGAGGAGCTTCTCCCCAGCCTTTTATACTGGTGGCTGGTTGATTGAAAAATGAGGCCCAGGTGTGCCTCCAGACACTAAGCCACTCCTCCAATCCAACCCTCCAGTCATCATGCAGCACTGGAAAACACTGACAGTGAGATTAAACACAACCACAACAACACTAAAGGCCACATAGGTCCCGTAACAATACAATAATAAGGTTTTATTCATTTCCTTAAAAATGTATATTTTTCATTTCAGTTATGAGGTTTACTCACCGCGTGCACAGCAGAGATATACTGTACATTTTCAAAAAGCAACACATTATCACAACGTTGCTCCAATTCCCTCGCTGTTCACTGTCATGTAATTACAATAGAGGTGGGGGCGGTGGGGGGGGGGGGGGGGGTGTAGTGCGAAAACCTCAAACCGCACATATCATCTGATAACAGATGGCGGCACGGAGAGGAATCAACGTCTTCCCACGCACAAATGTATCACATTTAGGCCTGATGTCGCTCTGAAAGAATAATATATTCAAAGATTTGTGCCGCATTTTTACGATTTTTTTCAAAAAGTAACAGACCTAACAAGCTCCGAGTTTCAATTTCAGGTCAAGGAGCCCCAGAATTATACGTAATTTGACCCCGGACCCCAATCTCAAAATATGTATTTCCTAGGGACCCTCCCAGAAGAAAAGATTCAAGTTAAAAACCTTTCGCTCTGAAAGAATATATATTCAAAGATTTGTGCCGCATTTTTTTTTTTTACATATTTTTCAAAAATAGCAGACCTACAAGCTCTGAGCTATGAGCTTGTAGATCTGCTATTTTTCCAATAGCTAAAGTATAACATAATGCTTAGTTAAAACACCAATAGGGGGTTTCCCCCGCCCAGAATGGGTTAAGCTGCTATTTGAAAATAGAGGCTTGAGCGTAATAATGCGGGGCTGGAACATCGTCGAGTATACGCGACGATTACTCGAATCGTCTCACTTTCAACGTGAAGGGCTTTCGCAGCAGAGGGCGGGGGGAGGAGGAGGGGGGGGGAATACATCACATGAAAAAGGATTTATCATGAAACATGCGTAAGCTAAGAACGTGAACAGTGGAATATCTATTCTATATAATGTGTTGGTATAGTTTGATGTAAAGACTTATATGTGGAGGTTGGGAGGGTGTTATAATCTGTCTGTGTTGGTTCTTTTCCGAAAGTGCGTCCCCCCCCCCCCCCCCCCCCTGATTCTGCCGCCCACAGCTCGACCTGTGGGAGAGAGAGAGAGAGGAGATATAATAATAATAATAACCCTTTTAAACCTGGGAACGATTCTACAAATGTATTCTAAAAATCATGATCGTTTTCTGAAAAACGCCGACCCCCCATCTGAAAATATGTTGTTCTAGGGACCCCCCCCCCCCCCCCAGATTTGAGTTAAAAACTTTGGCTCTGAAACATTCCGAAATATATTTAAAGATTTGCGCCCACATTTTCACGATTCTTCTGCTTTTTAATTTTTCAATAGCTAAAGTATAACAATGATTAAAACACCACAAAAAGGGTTCCCGTTCAGAATGGGTTATAAAGACATTCCAGAGACAAGGCAGGGCGAGGAGGAGGAGGAGGAGGTAATATCTCTGTGGAAACGTGGGAAGAGGCTGTGCAACGGTGGAGATGGAGAGAGAGAGACAGAGACAGAAGGGGAGGGGAGGAGGGGCTGGGACGCTTTATCTGCAATCATCTCAATAACAGAAGACGCTGAAGGCACAGACACAGAGCTGAGAGTCTCCCCGGCTTCAGGAACTCAACATGGTCTCCCTTTCGCACTACCCGCCTGTCTCCTTCTCTCTCTGT
>NC_137877.1:39525442-39600729 GCF_963924005.1 Protomyctophum bolini | reverse complement strand
AACATGCAGTTGCTAAGCAAGCATAATATTCTCTCGGTTACACACACACAGACACACACACACAGACACAGACACACACACGCAGACACACACACGCAGACACACGTTCGCTCACCTTTCTCAAACCTCAGCCTCCCAAAAGGAGGCCTGCGAGCCCCAGCCCTCATCGCTCACTGTGTCTCTCTGTCTCTCTGTCTCTCTGTCTCTCCCTGTCTGTCTCTCTCTGTCTGTCTCTCTGTCTCTCTGTCTCTCTCTCTCTGTCTCTCCCTGTCTGTCTCTCTCTGTCTCTGTCTGTCTCTCTGTCTCTCTGTCTCTCTCTCTCTGTCTCTCCCTGTCTGTCTCTCTCTGTCTCTGTCTGTCTCTCTCTCTCTGTCTGTCTCTCTGTCTGTGTCTCTCTGTCTCTGTCTGTCTCTCTGTCTCTGTCTGTCTCTCTCTCTCTCCCCAGATGCTGAACTGCTGCATCGAGCGGAAGCGAGCGCGGGACGAGGCGCGCAAGGCGGCCGACGGAGGCAAGGAGAGAGAGGAGCGCAAGGTGTCCGGCGAGAACGGCCGCACCGCCGCCGCGTCCGACGCCGCCAACCACGAGGCGTCTCCCGGCGGGAAGAAGTCGTGGGAGTCGTGGAGCGACAGCGAGGACGGCGAGGACGAGTTCTTCGAGTGCCTGAGCGACCAGGAGGACGCGAAGGACACGCCGCCCACAACAGACGGCGGGAAGGCCGCCAGACCCGAGGGCCGGCTCCACCCCCACGGCAAGATCACCCTGATGAACTCCACGGAGCCGCTCTTCATCCCCGTCACGCAGGTCAGACACACACACACACACACACGCACGCACACACACACACACACACACGCACGCACACGCACACGCACACGCACACACACACACACGCACATGCACACACACACAACTAGTCACTGTTGCTTTCAGCAGCGAGTAAGCATAGAGCACCGAAGTCCTGACGTCAGTGACTCTCTCGTCCCCTCGATTCCCCTGGTTCTGCCTGGTTCTTCACGGATGTAATTTCTCCATGAAGAATAACATCTTAACCCATTCTGACCTGAGATCAGATTCATACGAGGTTTCCACTGGACACACACTGGTCTGATTAACCCATTCTGACCTGAGATCAGATTCTTAAAAATGTCAGTCGTTCTTCGATTTTTCAAAAACAGCAGACCTACAAGCTCGTAGCGCGCCACTCGGTGGCGCGCTATGAGCTTGTAGATCTGCTATTTTTAAATAGCTAAAGCATAACATGATGCTAACACAGAAATGGGTTCCCGTTCAGAATGGGTTAAAATCGTTTACTATAAGCATTGTGGTCCAAAAATAAACAAGCTGTCTCTGCTGTTATTGTCAGGGAGGTGTGTTTCTGTATCGTTTGTCAGTCACTCATTTATAATGAATCTGTTTCTATAGCGAAAAGGTAACTATAAACTCAGTCGATTCTTCATATCCATATGAGTGAAGCGGGCCTGGATGATTAGTTTATTTTTCAAACACAGTTCTTATATCGGTCTAGAATCGTGTCTAAAATCCCCCCTATGGGGGATTATTACAATACAAATTAAAAAGTACATGAGCCCCGTGGATATTGACGTCAGACTTCGGTTGCTCTATAGAAGTGTGCGTCTGACAATCAGATGTATACACACGTACAGTACGTACAGTGTATGACTGGATGTTTACACCCTCCCACTTGTCAGATGTAGGGATTAGCGGTGAGAGGATGTGACTGTGTTACTACAATTCCCATAATTCTTTGGTGCACTGCTCCTCATTGTGGATAGGGGGAGAGCTGTCTTACTGAGACAACATGTAGTCCAGGAAGGAAGTGAGCCCAGTGTCCATGACATCAGAGACAACAGGCTCACTGCTACAATCTAAAATATCTAAAACCACATATTACACACATAAATACCCCCAGGAAAGTGTTCTAAAGCTTTTAATTAAACGTCATTAACATATATTTTTTTGCAAAAAGGGTGAAGTGTCCCTTTAATGCCATGCATCCGATCAGATCTATATCAACATTGAGTTCTAGTTTATACCTTATCAATATTGAATCTGGATTACTTAAGAGCTATACATACGCACAGTCTAGTTCAACATTCAGTGTACAAGTTTGAGCAATACAGAATAAGCAGAATTGACAGATTGATTATTATTTAGCTTGAATCAGCAGACATACTGTATTTTCCCCAAGGATTTAAGCCTATGCCAGAGTCTTGAGCCTATGTCAGACTTGAGATCAAAAGGCTAGGGTGGAGGAGGCAGCAGTGCCTGCCTGTGGTCAAGAAGCAGCTGTAGCAGTGAAGTGTTGTTTTTGGCAGCATTTTTTTTATTTTAGTCATAGGTCACATTCTCACCTAATACTTCAGTAGACTCATACGTATGGGGGGAGATTTTGGGATTCTTGCATATTTAATTTGCTGAGGTTTGCCTTCACACTGTCATCCGTAGCAATTGGAAACGCAGCAGCTGTTCCATTCATGAACCTAGCCTACAACACAGTGAAATCTATGGTGATAAAATTATACTCATAAGATAACGTGCATGTGTCGTGCCGTCTGGGACTGGACCCCCTCTCTCTCTCGCTCTCTCACTATACGCACGCAGCCACACACTGTTCTTTTGGGCATGGAGGCACAGCGCTGAGCGCACTGATATAACAGACAGCAGCGCAAAATGTTTACACGTTGATTGAGATGAAAGTTCCAGTCCCCACTAGTCCCCACACAGTGACAGCACTCCATGTTTACGGCACGCACAGACAGACAGAATATTCTGTAGGCTATAATACTATTACACTGCACAGTGCACTGCAGTGTTTATGTGTTTTCTTAAGCAATTGATTAATGTACTCGTCCTCATTTCGATCAGGGCTTCAGTCTTCCTCATTCGACCACGTCTATCCACGGTATAACGGGACATCATTGCGCTGCGTAAAATATGCCTTCTCCGTCTCCAACTGTGTTCAGCTCCTCACCCGCCCACATTGTTTGCTTCATTTCCTTTATTTACTGCGGATTGCATTCACACCTGCACCGAATCGTAATCGAGTGCGATTGGAAGCGAAGCGAAGCGAAGCGAAGCGAAGCGAAACCCCCGTTTTTGCTCGGAGTATAATGCGGTTCTTTTGATACGCATTACGATTCGAATGAGCCTTCACACCTGCCAAACGAAGTGCACTTTCTGAAA
This sequence comes from Protomyctophum bolini, assembly GCF_963924005.1. Classification (NCBI taxonomy): domain Eukaryota; kingdom Metazoa; phylum Chordata; class Actinopteri; order Myctophiformes; family Myctophidae; genus Protomyctophum; species Protomyctophum bolini. Next base: position 39,597,524 of record NC_137877.1, on the reverse strand, counting down.
ATGCGCAGCAGAATTCGTTTTAATCGCAGCAAAGCTCTCTGGTGTGAATGTGACCATAGTCTCTTGACTAAATATCATAAGATTTTAGTCGACTAAATATACAGTTGATTTAGTCGACTAAAATGTATTTTGGTGGGCCTTGATGCCGTCATAATGACTGATTTTACACTTGCTGAAAATAGCCGATCTACAAGCTGTCTACAAGCTGTGATCTATACGATAATTTTTAGTTGTTTTTAGATTAAATCGGCATTGGTTCAATTAATCAATCAGACCAATTAATCAATCAGACCAATTAATTAATCAGACCGATTAATCGGTCTGTCTTTACAGATAAACACGCCCAACATAACAGCTTGAACAGACCTACAAGCTCACAATATTAAATAGAAAGGTATTATAGTTCAATCTGACTTGCCTAAGCCTGCAGTGCAGATACCCCGTTACATGTATTTTTCAGAATGGACAAAATTACCATAGTTATTCCAACACAGAATGAGATCATATCGACATCGGTAATATCGCTTATCGGCCATAACAGCAATTAATTATATCGGATATCAATATCGGCCAAAATGTCTCATCGGCACATCCCTAGTCAGAACTATACTCATTTAGCATAATGAGACTAAAATAATAACTATGTTGGATCCATTTGCATAACACAGGACAGGCTATTCTTTTCTCCATTTCCTTAACGGTTCTGGACATACGAGGTCTCGGCCGGACATTGATGATATATATAACCCATTCTGAACGGGAACCCATTTTGGTGTTGGCATCATGTTATGCTTTAGATATTGAAAAATAGCAGATCTACAAGCTCATAGTGTGCCACCGAGTGGCGCGCTACGAGCTTGTAGGTCTGCTATTTTTTTGAAAAATCGAAGAACGACTGACATTTTTAGAATCTGATCTCAGGTCAGAATGGGTTAATCAGACCAGTGTGTGTCCAGTGGAAACCTCGTATGATTCTGATCTCAGGTCAGAATGGGATAATAATAACACGGCAGTGACCGAATGGTCCTCATTCCCTCTGAATGAAACAGGGCAGCGCACGGCCTTGGGCTTTCATATTAAACTAGGTTTAGATAAAAGAGCCGTGTTATGAAAGGATGTCAAAGTCACACACGGAGAAGAAGTGAGACGCAAAACCGAGGATGTATAAAAATAAAAACCCAACCAATTCCATTTCAACTCTCTCTGCTCTGTAGTATACGACTCACGACTCTCACGCCATTATTACCACCGCTATTACAGTCTTATATAACCCTGACTCCAAGGAGTGCTCTGGCCTCGTTGTGTACTGCATGCGTTTCCTCTTTTCTTTCCACTTAAAGGTTTATTATTAGTATAACGTAGTATGTACGTAAATTCTCCATCCTTTGTGTATAGGACAGAAATCTACACTATAATAGCCGAATATATAGCCGAAAAACGACACTATGGGAACTATTATATATATATATATAGACAAAAAAGGGACTCCTGCACATCCAAAAAGACACGTAGGAGGTGCAAGTCTAGTTAGCAGGCATTACTTACTTACTTACTTACTTACAGCAGGCATAGACATCAAAAAAGAGAAAAACCTTCCAAGGAAGGGACTGGCACTCTCCAGGGAACAGAGACGGACAACTTACTGCATCAACTTATTTAGCTAATAAATAAGTTGACGCAGTAAGTTGTCCGTCTCTGTTCCCTGTATATGTATATATATATATATATATATATATATATATATATATAGATATGTATGCGCACAAAAATAAATTCACCCACTTTTTCTGAAACTGTGATGTGACAATAAAGCTGAACAATGCTATCTTCCCCCCAACACCCCCTCTGCCCAACCCCTGCAGCTTTTAATCTTAAAACTAAAATAAAAAAATCTTTACTAAAATAAATACATAGAAAATATCTCCATCTATGACGAGATAGAGATAAGCGAGAAAGAGAGAGAGAGAGAGAGAGAGAGAGAGAGAGAGAGTGTTGCTAGTATAAATAGGAGACGCGTGGGTGGTGAAAAACACTTCCATCAGCGGTGTAGACTAATTAAACTGGGGCGAGGTGAGACCGCCGTGCAGAGACGTCCACCTTGTTGTGAATTCATCTAGAACTCCTCCTGGCTGCCTCCAACCACCAACCACCCTCCATCCCTCTGTCTCTGTCCTCCTGGCTGCCTCCAACCACCAACCACCCTCCATCCCTCTGTCTCTGTCCTCCTGGCTGCCTCCAACCACCAACCACCCTCCATCCCTCTGTCTCTGTCCTCCTGGCTGCCTCCAACCACCCTCCATCCCTCTGTCTCTGTCCTCCTGGCTGCCTCCAACCACCCCACCAACCACCCCTCCATCCCTCTGTCCACCCAATAAATGGTAAATGGTGCATTTATATAGCGCCTTTATCCAAGGCGCTTTACATAGATTGTGCATTACATTCACCCGTTCACACACGCATTCATACACCGATTGTGGCGGAAGCCATGCAAGGTATACCAACCAGCACATCGGGAGCAATTTGGGGTTCAGTGTCTGTTCAGTGTTCAGCAACAAGGACACTTCAACATGTAGACAGGAGGAGCTGGGATTCGAACCGCCGACCCATGGATCATTGGACGACCTGCTCTACCTCCTGAGCCACCCACCAACCCACCCCTCCATCCCTCTGTCTCTGGCCGTCTACTGCAGTGTTGATTTCATCGACTAAAACTATGACGAAAAATGTCCGTCGGCTACCTTTTTCACAAAATAAATGAAATAAACTATGACAAATATACTGACAATTTCGTCAACAAATAAAAACTAGACCCTAGAATGTTAGGGAGGGACTGCAGGTGGAGACGAGATCCAGTAGAACTAAGACAAGGCATTAATGTACGTTTGGTCGCGTTTTTATTTTACAGATCCGGCCGGGCAGAGAGAGATAATATATTTATGTGGGGGCCACAGAGACGGTAGAGAGAGAGACAGAGACAGAGAGAGAGAGAGAGAGGGGAGTGTGTCAAGGAGAGGAGGACATACAGTAGGACATAACATACAGTAGAGCAAAGATGGAGAGGATGCAGAGAGGGACACGGAGCAGAGCAGACGGAAAAGAGACGTTGTTTTTGCTAAAGGGAAAAGGATGAGAGCCGTCTTAAAGAATACCAAACAATCCCTGGGTGATATATACAAATAGTTGGAGGCTCTGAGTGCGTGCATAAATGTGCCCGTTTGCAGTTTTCCGCGTGTGTGTGTGTATAAATCTATGCATGTGCGGTGTGCGCACGCACGCACGCACAACCAGTCCCATGAGAAACCGTCTGGCCGGCAGCAGAAATGCTGACGGTGGTTTCTTTCACACTCACATCTATCTCCTGCCCTCCCTTTCTCCCTTTTCTCTCCTTCTCTCTCCTCCATCTAATGCTCCGTTCTGCTCTCTTAACTCGCCGCTGCGTCCACACCTCCTCACTGGCACACATTTGCGATGGAAGACCGCGTGCGTTCGTTCGTGCGTGCGTGCATGCGTACTAGTGTGTGTGCGGTGTGCGCTCGTGTTTGTATTGCTCTATGTGTGAAGGCCAAAAGTCCCCACAAGTATAGTAGAAGTTGAGAAATGGGACACTGTTAGGACACTTTTCTTGGGTCTTCAAAAGAAAAAGTCCAGCCCCTCCCCTCTCCTCTCCCACTGTTAATTATGGAGAAGGGTCAGTGCATTTTGTGTTTTTTTGTCCTCCATTCATTCATTAGCCCCTCCCCTCCATTAGCCCCGGACCATTCAGTGCTCTCTATAATTGATGAGGAGGAAGAACAGTCACAAATCTCTCCAGGCTCGCTCCCAGCGAACACGCCTATAGCCTCTCTACTACCACTACTACTACTACCACTACTACTGGCTTATAATCAGCAAATCCGCATTTCTTTTTGGGCGGAGCATTTTTCACACCTCAAACCCTATATGGGGCCGTGAGTCCCTGGCACATATGTTGGGCAATTTTCATAATTAGGATAACAAGCTGGGATACCATTGACATGCCTATATAAGGCACATCTTTCTAAATTCCATAATGCTTTAAGTGGCTAAAAACGGCCATAGCCTTCATCACAAATGGCCAAATTTAGCTGGCTTGCAATGGATTCAGAATCATGAAACTATACAAGCTCATGAAACTACAAGCTCATAGCGCTGCGAGCTTGTAGATGATCTGCTATTTTCTTTTAATCGTGAAAACGTGGCACAAATCTTTTGAATATTCTTTCAGAGCAAGGGGGGGGGGGGGGTGGTGGTCCTGAAACAACATATTTTGAGATGGGGGTCGGCGGGCAACACAATATAATTTCTGGGGGTCCTTGACAAGAAATAGTTTGAGAACCACTGACATTAGAAACACAGGGTTTTTCAGAAAACCGTCAGGATTTAGAAAGAAGACCATTTAGTAGAATCTAGTGTCTAAATGTGGTTAAGAACACCCGACGGAGACGGTTATATCCAGCGTTGTTGTGAGCGGTGTCCGTTTCACGGGGGCAGCGTTACACGGCCCTGCGCACCCACTCCGCCTCAGGCCAATTAGGGGCATTATGCACCAGTGATTTATCGTTAGCGTACGACCGTACGTGTCGTCGTAAATTGGAAGAAGACTACGCATTATGACAAGGTGGTCTGGGGATCACGTCGTATAGCCGGTTAACAATTCAATTTAAACGGTGCAGCATATGACGTGTCTCTTGGTGTGGAACAGGTGGAGTCTTCTAGTCATTTTTACAAGTCGAATAGTTACCTAGCAGTAGTTTCAGTTTTTGAAATAAATATTTGTACATTTAAAAACTGTGTACATTGGTGACTATAACCATAATCTACCTGATCTTGAGGCCTACAAAATCGTGGGAAAAAAATATATATATTATTTTTTCTTATCAACTAGTCAACTAGTACCAACATGGTTTACTAGTGGATTTACTAGTGGATAAACCAGTGTTTAACAGATGTAAACATGCAAATAAAGGAACGTTAGACTGTGAGCGTGAACTTGAGCATAAACAAACAAACAGAATGTTGCAGCTCTAACAAACTACACATGCATTTCCTCTCAATTCACATCTGAATACAAATAAAGATGTGTGTGTGTGTGTGTGTGTGTGTGTGTGTGTGTGTGTGTGTGTGTGTGTGTGTGTTTGTTTGTGTGTGTGCACGCCTCTGTGTGTGTGTGCGTAGGAGCCTGCTCCCATGACCGAGGACCTCCTGGAGGAACAGTCTGAGGTTCTGGCTAAGCTGGGCACCTCAGCGGAGGGTGCTCACCTCCGCGCCCGCATGCAGAGCGCCTGTCTGCTGTCTGACATGGAGTCCTTTAAGGTGAGACACACACACACACACACACACACACTTAACCCATTCTGACCTGAGATCAGATTCATACGAGGTTTCCACTGGACACACACTGGTCTGATTAACCCACTCTGACCTGAGATCAGATTCTAAAGATGTCAGTCGTTCTTCGATTTTTCAAAAATAGCAGACCTACAAGCTCGTAGCGCGCCACTCGGTGGCGCGCTATGAGCTTGTAGATCTGCTATTTTTCAATAGCTAAAGCATAACATGATGCCAACACCAAAATGGGTTCCCGTTCAGAATGGGTTAACCCATTTTGACCTGGGAACGATTCTACAAATGTGACCAGATTTGACTGAGATTTTCCCCCCAAAATTTTCCCAAACATACTAGAGTATGTCTGAAATAATTGTCAGAGCTGAAATCGACATGTAAATATGAAATAAATGCTTAAACATGTAGCTATAGGTGTAATGTTAGAGACCACAGAAGACATGTAAATATGAAATAAATGCTTAGACATGTAGCTATAGGTGTAATGTTAGAGACCACAGAAGTGAACCTTTCAAGCCTGTTTTCTCAACTCGCTGTTTTCTGCAAGACATTACTCTATAAGCCATATCTCCAAAACTGGTGGGTCAAACTGAACAACCAACATGTCAATTTGAAGCTATGATTCCCTGCTTTCATATGACATGAAAAAAAACGAAAGTTTAAAAAAAATCCAATGGCAGTCCCTCAGTCAAATTTTGTCACAAATGTCTTCTAAATACTGACCGTTTTCTGATAAAACCTAGTCTGGCTCTAATGAATATGCAAATATCAAATTATAGACGACAACCGGCGGAACCCATATAAATGGGAAAAAGTTGTGTTGTTTCCCCCTATGTGTTTCCTCCCAGGTGCTTCTGTGTTTATTCCTACTAACAACAACACTTCATGTTCAGGGCAGTGGTGCTGACGTACGGTACGGTATGCTGCTGCATATGAAGACATACAGTACATACACCCCCACACCTCAATCTCTTGAGTTCTGACATTGAGACGGATGCATAATATAACTTAGAAATTGTCTTATACACACATACAGTACATGGAATAAAGTGGACTGCCACTCAGCTTTAATGTGGATACGTGTCATTCTAGGCACTGACACACACACACACACACACACACACACACACACACACACACAGAGACACACTTTGAGGTACACTTGCACATTTCAAAAGTGCGCAGAAGTGCGTCATTATTATAGACTGTGATAGACAGACGCACACACACACACACACACACACTCATAAACACCCACTCACTTAACCCATTCTGAACGGGAACCCATTTTGGTGTTCAGCATCATGTCATGCTTTAGCTATTGAAAAATAGCAGATCTACAAGCTCATAGCGCGCCACCGAGTGGCGCGCTACGAGCTTGTAGGTCTGCTATTTTTTGAAAAATCGAAGAACGACTGACATTTTTTAGAATCTGATCTCAGGTCAGAATGGGGTTAATCAGACCAGTGTGTGTCCAGTTGGAAACCTCGTATGAATCTGATCTCAGGTCAGTGTAGGTTTTTGGAAAAATCGAAGAACGACTGACATAGAAACATAGCTTTTTCAGAAAACTGTCAGGATGTATTAGACATTTTGTAGAATCTGATCTCAGGTCAAAATCGGTTATTCTGCATTTGAGCCATGGATTAAGGGTTAAGTGTAGGTCGTCGGCATGCCCCATTGCACTCCCTGATGGACAGGATGCAGACATCACCTCTCAGACCCCCGGCATGGAGGAGGTGGTGCACCAGGCTGCCTGGTGGTGGTGACGTGCACTGCGACTCGAGGCCCCATTAGTGCGGTGGTGGTGAGGGGCTCTCAGTCATCGTGTCACACTACTAGAGGGTCCTTGGATTAGATTGCGTCCACCTCGTCGTCGTCCCCCCCCCCCCCCCCCCCACGGCGCCCCGGCGCATGAGGCCACCACATGCAGTCACAGCAATCGCATTAACAATGAACCTGCCCGGCCGGCGCGCCCGGGAGAAATTATGACGTATGCGCCTAGTGTAGAGTAGAGTGTGTGTGTGTGTGTGTGTGTGTGTGTGGGGGGGGTGGGCGAAAAGGTCAGGCGGAGATGCAATTAAAGTTTGTCCGCCGCAGCTCCTCGCCGTCTCCTCCTCCTTCATCGAAGTACCTTGACTTCACATGCTGCTTTTTGTTTATTTTTTCTTTCTTTCTTTTCTTGGTGACAACAGACAGGGTATAGAGCTCTGTTCTTGGTGACAACAGACAGGCTATAGAGCTCTTGTATTGCAGTGGTTGTCAACCAGTGGTCTCGTCAAATGGTGGTCCATCCATGGCTCAAATGCAGAATAACCCATTTTCACCTGAGATCAGATTCTAAAAATGTCTTCTACATCCTGACAGTTGTTGAAAAAGCTATGTTTCTTTGTCAGAGATCTACAAGCTCATAGCGCACCACTGGTTGATCAAGGGAGTGTGTGTGTGCAAAGTTTGGCATCGACCGGGTTAACGGTGCCGGAGATTAGCTGCCTTCGGCCTGGTGGAGACAATAAAACATACTCTCTCCCCATGCCTTCGGCCTGGTGGAGACAATAAAACATACTCTCTCCCTATGCCTTCGGCCTGGTGGAGACAATAAGACATACTCTCTCCCCATGCCTTCGGCCTGGTGGAGACAATAAAACATACTCTCTCCCCATGCCTTCATGGTGGAGACAATAAAACATACTCTCTCCCCCATGCCTTCGGCCTGGTGGAGACAATAAAACATACTCTCTCCCCCATGCCTTCGGCCTGGTAGAGACAATAAAACATACTCTCTCCCCCATGCCTTCGGCCTGGTGGAGACAATAAAACATACTCTCTCCCCATGCCTTCATGGTGGAGACAATAAAACATACTCTCTCCCCCATGCTTTCGGCCTGGTGGAGACAATAAAACATACTCTCTCCCCCATGCCTTCGGCCTGGTGGAGACAATAAAACATACTCTCTCCCCCATGCCTTCGGCCTAGTGGAGACAATAAAACATACTCTCTCCCCCATGCCTTCGGCCTGGGGGAGACAATAAAACATGCTCTCTCCCCATGCCTTCGGCCTGGTGGAGACAATAAAACATACTCTCTCCCCATGCCTTCAGCCTGGTGGAGACAATGAAACATGCCTTCGGCCAGGTGGAGACAATAAAACATACTCTCTCCCCATGCCTTCGGCCTGGTGGAGACAATAAAACATACTCTCTCCCCATGCCTTCGGCCTGGTGGAGACAATAAAACATACTCTCTCTCCCCATGCCTTCGGCCTGGTGGAGACAATAAAACATACTCTCTCCCCCGTGCCTTCGGCCTGGTGGAGACAATAAAACATACTCTCTCCCCATGCCTTCGGCCTGGTGGAGACAATATAACACACTCTCTCCCCCAGGCCTTCGGCCTTGTGGAGACAATAAAACATACTCTCTCCCCCATGCCTTCGGCCTGGTGGAGACAATAAAACATACTCTCTCCCCATGCCTTCGGCCTGGTGGAGACAATAAAACATACTCTCTCCCCCATGCCTTCAGCCTGGTGGAGACAATAAAACATACTCTCTCCCCCATGCCTTCGGCCTGGTGGAGACAATAAAACATACTCTCTCCCCCATGCCTTCGGCCTGGTGGAGACAATAAAACATACTCTCTCCCCATGCCTTCGGCCTGGTGGAGACAATAAGACATACTCTGTCCCCCATGCCTTCGGCCTGGTGGAGACAATAAAACATACTCTCTCCCCCAATCCTTCGGCCTGGTGGAGACAATAAAACATACTCTCTCTCCCCATGCCTTCGGCCTGGTGGAGACAATAAAACATACTCTCTCCCCCATGCCTTCGGCCTGGTGGAGACAATAATGGCCGTCGATAAGAAAACGGTTGAAAACCACTGCCATATTGGCATTGGGATGCCACATAAATCTCACGGTGGTGTTTGGATCAGTGGGGTCCGGTTAATCATTTTAACTGTGTTATCTTTTTTTTTTTACGTTGGCTTGTCAAAGATGGCAGATCTACAAGCTTCTCTAACCGTCTAAAAAGCTAAAAGGGGCGTTTCTTAAACAGTCAAAAGTTGTCTGGCATTATAACAAAAATAACAAGCAGCGTGACCTCTGGATGTGTCCACTGGGAGCTTATTGATTATCATAAGAATCCTGTTCCCTTGTTAAAAACCAGGCCATTCTTTCTCTATACCGGCTTTTTTCTGCTGAGTGGAATTCTTATCAGCAGAGATTTAAGTTGAGGGCACAGTTAGTGTGGGCTATTCTGGAGGGAGTTAGAATCCACCAGAGTTGACAAATGGCATCCACCTGAAATGTTCAGAGGGGGGGGGGGGAGGGGGGTGTGGAGGCGGGCACGTACAACTTGTGTTGTCGCATTACAGTGCCCTGCTTTATTTTTTTAACCCATTATGGGCGGGAACCCCTTTTTGTGTTTTTGAAGCATGTTAAAAAAAGTAGCAGATCTACAAGCTTGTATAGGTCTGATATTTTAGAAAAATCGTGAAAATGTTGGTGCAGATCTTTGAATATTATATTATTTCAGAGCCAACGTTTTTAACTCAAATCTTTTGCTTCTCTTCCCTGGAACAACATATTTTCAGATGGGGGTCGGTGGCCAATTTCTGGGGGTCCTTGACCTGAAATAGATTGAGCACCACTGACATGGAAACATGAGTTTTTTCTGAAAAAACAACCATGATTTAGACGACATTTTGTGGAATTGAACTCGGGGTCTAAATGGGTTAACTTGCCCCACTAAATGCTCTACTTTTGAGTATTTCCTTGCGTCTGCTTCTACTACTCACAAAGCAAACCGAGTTCAATAAGAAGGGGGTGAATTGGAAGAGTTTCAGACGAGACGGTCTAGTGTGAATACTGAATAGTCCTGTGTGTGTGTTCAGGTACACTGCGGTAAAAGGGGCCCCCCTTATACGCTGTGGTAAATGGCCTCTAAATTTAGCGCGCGGAACTGGGCCTGTATAATTGTGCTTAGCCAAGCATAATCTGGCATTTTGGCTTTAATTACCAGCTCCCTCCGGGCACAAAGCAGTCACAGGATGGCTATGATGAATGGCGTGATTTAGGAATATGACAGCCAGACGGAGCATTCTGCGTGATACACCAAAAGCCCCCCTTTTTTGGGTTTGCACCTTTACTGTATGTAGTACGCATCGCTGTCAGGAAGAAACCTCTATTTTCTCCTTATTTTTGACTTTTTGTGGGGTGTTTTTTTGGTGTTTGTTTTAACCCATTCTGGGCGGGAGCCTCTTTTGGTGTTTTAAGCATTGTGTTATACTATTGAAAAATATCAGATCTACAAGCTCGTAGCACGGCACTCGGGACAGTTTTTGGTTTAGACTATAGTTTAGGTTTAGGTTTATTTATTTAGCACGTAGTACAAAAAAATAGAAAAAAGAACAAAAATACAATGCAAGGAAGGGAAGAAGCCAGCTGGCTTATTTGGAATCCTTTCCTGTAGGAAGAGGTCATTGATTTAAACAGATTCAAAGTTCATAAAGAACAGTACAAAAGTCTACAAGTTGGCAAAGGGGGGGCAGCTGTGCAATAAAGAAATAAAAACACAGACTGCACAAAAAACAGAAATAAACACTACAACAAACAAACACACAAAAGAAAATATATAAAGGTATGTAAAACGTGTAATCTACAGAGAGGAAGAAATAAGAATAAGCTATTTTAGAAAAATCGTTAAAAATGCGCCTCAAATTTTTTGAATATAATATTTCATTACAGAATGAACATTTTAACTCAAATCTTTGCTTCTTTCTCAACGTCGGCTCTAAATGAGTTAACTCAACGCCACAGCGTCCGTATCAGATCTGCGCCGAAACGTTACTGTAGATCTGCTGCTTTTACTACTTTTGAATCTGAATTTGAATCCTGAAAAGTATAGCCGTTTTGAACATTATATGAGGTTTCCACCGGACTGAGACGTATAGAGCGTGGCGCCCAACACGCACGCACGCACGCACTGCAGACAGACAGACACACACACACACACACACACACACACACACACACACATACACGTCCTCCTGAAAGGGGGACATGAGCAGCATCGGCGTACAGAAGCCCCCCCCCCCCCCCCCCACCCACCCACCCCCTGGGGCTACAGAGAGAGAGAGAGAGAGCAGTCTCCACAACGCTAGGTTTTTAGACCCTGTCATCAATCGCTCCCAGCCAGCCAACTGTCTCTCTGTCCCCCCTCCACCCCCCCCCCCCCCTCCCCAAACTCCACTCATTAATTATCCCACGGGAGAGTGAGGAAAAGTTCCAGAAATACTCTCTCTCTCTCTCTCTCTCTCACACACGCACACACACACACACACACACACGCACGCGCGAGCGCGCACGCACACACACACACACACACACACACACACACACACACACACACACGGAGAGAGAGAGTGAGCGAGCAGCATGTAAAGGTCAAACACTAGTAAAAGTTCTACTGGATGGATGTGTCAGGTGGGCTCATTTCCAGTCCCCCCCCTCCCCTCTCTCCCCCCCCTCCCCCAGTGATGCTCTTCTTGATGGTGACACCATCGTGGGGGGGGAGGGGGGGGGGGGGGGGGCAGATCAATGACGTCATCTTGTTCCTTATTATTTATACTTGAATGTATGTATAGCATTTACTGTATACGGGAAGCCCTGTTTTGGTGCTTTAACCCATTTATAGGCCTGACGTCGAAATTAAAAAAAAAAAATCTTCTAAATCCTGACAGTTTTCTGAAATACCTCATGTTTCTAGGCCTACATCACTCAATATTTCATGTCGAGGACACCAAAAATGACATGTAATTTAATTGCCCGCCGACCCCCCCCCCCCCCCCATCTCAAAATATGTTGTTCCAGGGTCACCCCCAGACGCTAAAGATTTGACTTAAAATCGGTCTCTCTGATAGAATATTCCAAGGTTTTTGTTTCAAAAATAGCAGATCTACAAGCTCATAGCGCTGCACTCGGTGACGTGCTATGAGCTTGTAGATCTGCTATTTTCTCAATAGCTAAAGTATAACAATGCTTTAAAAAAAGTGTTGTATATAACCTGCCATTTTCTTCTTCTTTCTGAGACGTGGAGCATGGTGCCCAGCACGCATGCACACACACACACACGCACACACACACACACACACGCACGCATGCACACACACACGCACGCATGCGTGCATGCACGCAATGCAGACAGACACACACACACACACACCCCCCGGGGCTACACAGAGAGAAAGGGAGAACAACTCCCACAACATCAATCGCTCCCAGCCAGCCAACTGTCTTGTGTTTGTTGTCATGAATTGTCACGACAAAGAGTTGGCTTTGTCCGCGGCGTATAAAAGTCTTTAAATAAATACTTTCTGAAAAGTCTATGAGGAAAATGAACAGGGATTTATTTTCCTGGGTCTCTCGAGGGGGCGGGACTGCGAGGCTCTATAGAGGGTGTATATGCACATGCATAAAGTTAGTGGCAAAGTGAGTTTAGATAGATAGATAGATGGAATACTTTATTGGCAGTTTAAGAAAATTACAGAAAATGACATCATTTTTTTTTTTTTTTTTTTAATCCCACGATTTTGTAACCCATTTTTCACCCCTGTGTCAAAATGACATCATTTAAAAAAAAACGCCAAATGGACTTAGACACAAAAAAAAGCCTTCGCTTGTTTCCATTGTGGTCCACTTTGTAACATAAAAACTATACACATACAAATACTGTACAGACAAAACAACATTGGAACATATAATAAATAATCCTAATAATCCAGCTATATACACATAGGACAAGAGGTACCCTGGGAGAATCGTCCTGAGGAATGGGAGATGGGGCTATCCAGGGTCGGAAGCTATAACTATGACCAGTGAGTGTGTAGATGCGGGAGCCATGATTTCAGGTCTTTCCTTTAATATTCAGGTCTTTCCTAAATATTCAATTTAATGTCATGTAACGTATAACGTGGTTTAATGCAATCAGATGGGATTTTTCCGTTTGGATTTGGGATTTGGTAACACCTTCTATAGCCTCACAGCTAGAAGGGTTCGATTAACGTTGGTGTTCCCTCCACGCATCTATAATGTCCGGCAGGGGAAACTCCCCCCTGTCAGCTGAAAAGATTTTTTTTTTTTTTGTCTTAACATTTATTAACATTCTTTTATATATTATTTTTCTGCTATATGCTGTGCAGCACTTTGGTCAACATTTTTTTTTTTTTTTTTAATGTGCTTTATATAAATAAACTGGACTTGACCTTATACCAGGGTGTGTGACACCCTTATCGCCGAAGGGCGACTCTCAAGAGGTAGAGCAGGTCGTCCAATGATCCATGGGGTCGGCGGTTCGAATCCCGGCTCCTCCTCCTCCTCCTGTCTACATGTCGAAGTGTCCTTGAGCAAGAGACACTGCACCCCAAATTGCTCCCCAGATGTGCTGGTTGGTGCCTTGCATGCAGGTTTCTGCTGCGATCGGTGTATGAATGTGTGTGTGAATGTATAATGCTGCAATCTGGCTCTGTGATGTGATGTCCAAGTCTGGAGCCCAGCGCTGCTCCAGGCCTGGCTCTGAGTCCTGGCTCCGACGTGGAGCGATCGGCTGACCTACTGAATACTCCTCCTCGCATTAACCCATTCTGACCTGAGATCAGATTCATACGAGGTTTCCACTATGGACACACACTGGTCTGATGAACCCATTCTGACCTGAGATCAGATTCTAAAAATGTCAGTCGTTCTTCGATTTTTCAAAAATAGCAGACCTACAAGCTCGTAGCGTGCCACTCGGTTGCGCGCTATGAGCTTGTAGATCTGCTGTTTTTCAATAGCTAAAGCATAACATGATGCTATAACACCAAAATGGGTTCCCGTTCAGAATGGGTTAATCAGCGTCCTCATTTAGGTTTTAGCTCTCAGCGCGGTGATACATAACTCACAGAGATAGCAGTGTCTCATCGTGAAGCCCAAATTAATTCTTTAGTGAATTGAGGGGCTGCTGCGACTATCTATCATTTTCTCAGCGATTATGCTATTGATTACTTTTTCGGTTTAAATCGAATAAAATATATATTATATGGCTATGAAACTTATAGCCTGACCAGACCGACAGCGGTATAGTCAATGATGAGTGTGTTGCCAAGTCCACTTATTTTCCTCACAGTTTGCTTGGCTGGTTTTTGGGAGGTTGGTTAGCTTATTTCTGTCACGGCAGTTGGCAACACAGCTGGCAACCATGCTGACGAGTACTTCTCATTTGCTGATTGGCTGCCTTGTCTCCAGCAACAACCTGTCCTTTCAGTGTCCTAGAACATCCCATAGTCTGTGTGGTGGTGGTAGGTGTTTTTGTGTCCTAGAACATCCCATAGTCTGAAGAAACAACAACCTTAGTGTCCCTAGAACATCCCATAGTCTGAACGCCATGAAGAAAAGTCACAACATACCATAGTCTGAAGAAACAACAACATGTCCTTTTAGTGTCATAGAACATCCCATAGTCTGGGTGGTGGTAGGTGTTTTTGTGTCCTAGAACATCCCATAGTCTGAAGAAACAACAACCTGTCCTTTTAGTGTCCCATAGTCTGAACACCATGAAGAAAAGTCACAACATACCATAGTCTGCACGCCATGAAGAAACAACAACCTGTCCTTTTAGTGTCCTGTAGAACATCCCATAGTCTGAAAGAAAAGTCACACACCTCACGACATAATAATATTACCAGCCATGTGGGAAATTAGGGCTGCAACAACGAATCGATTAAGTCCTTCCATAAAGTTTCACGAATCGCACGTTTAGGACATCATGGTCATACAAACACTTACAGTCAAGATTTGATTTATGCATCCATGCATTCATTGAATCCCCCCCGTCCCCCTCTGTCCCCCCCTGCAGGCGGCCAACCCCGGCTGCGTCCTGGAGGACTTTGTGCGCTGGTACTCTCCGCGGGACTTCGTGGAGGAGGAGGTGGTGGTGGACGAGCAGACGGGCTCAGCGGTGGTTCGGGGAGAGCTGAGCGGCCGGATGAAGATCCCGGGGAACATGTGGGTGGAGGCCTGGGAGACGGCCCGGAGCGTCCCCGCGCGCCGCCAGAGGAGGCTGTTCGACGACACCAAGGAGGCCGAGAAGGTGAGGCGTTGTGGTGGGAGTTAGACCATTTTTTCGAGTCTATACTGAAAGAATATATATTCAAAGATGCGTGCCGCATTTTCACGATTTAAAAAAAAAATAGCAGACCTACAAGCTCATAGCGCGCCACTCGGTGGCGCGCTATGAGCTTGTAGATCTGCTATTTTTCAATAGCTAAAGAATAACATAATGCTTAGTTATAAAACACCAAAAGGGGTTCTCGCCCAGAATGGGTTAGACTAGTGGTTCTCTTAACACTTTGACCTCTGTTAACGAGTTTGCCCGAGTTAATTAATTGTAGAACTCTTTCCCTGCGGCCGCTCTACCCCTGAGTGACTGCAAATGAATTGATTCAGAAGCCCAAAAGTTGGTTCGGAAAAAGTGTGCATGTTCGATGTTAAACTGTGGCAAAAACCAAGCTAAAAATCACACCCATGTGAAGTGAGGTGGCGCTTTGTGTTGCCACAAATGTACGTCATATTTGGCTGACATTTGACCTAATTGTCAATGGCAATGACAAATGACAAAAGCTGTATATAGGAGGGGCTATAGCGCCCCTCAAAAAAAGAAAAGGAAGTATTTTTGACGATTTGAATCCCCTCCGTCTCCCTGTCCCCCCAGGCCGTGGGTTCCAGCCAGATCTGCTCGGCTTTCTGTGTATACACAATGCCATGTTTACAAAAAAATGCCTGCTCGCCGGGGAGTTGTGTGGATTCACTGGAGAGAACACTCATTAAGCCATTCTGACCTGAGATCAGATTCTAAAAAAATGTCTTCTACATCCTGACAGTTTTCCATTCTGACCTGAGATCAGATTCTAAAAATGTCTTCTACATCCTGACAGTTTTCCATTCTGACCTGAGATCAGATTCTAAAAAAATGTCTTCTACATCCTGACAGTGTTCTGAAAAAGCTATTTTTCTATGTCAGTCGTTCTTCGATTTAAAAAAAAATAGCAGACCTACAAGCTCCTATGAGCTTGTAGATCTGCTATTTTTCAATAGCTAAAGCATAACATAATTCTAACACCAAAAGGCGCTCCGTGCCCAAAATGGTTTAAGCGTTGGGTTGGAGACGGAGCGGTGCTTGGCTTACTGGGAGAACAGAACACCACATGGAGCACAGAATGTTGGCCCGGTATCGCAGGGTAGAATCACTCGGACCCTTTCTTCCACCGGTTGGTTCCCAATGGGAAACGTTTCAGTTCTTTTTAGTTCTTAGTCCATGAGCTCCAAAATTCGTGGGAAAAAAATATAGACTTATATTAAATTGTTTATAGGATCAATACACGTAAATTAATACATGATTGATAACCCTTCCACAGTAAGTATAGCTTTTTCATATTTTCTATTATTTTTGCATATTTCTCCTACATAATGCGTCTGTTTAAAACGTTTGCATATTTAAAAAGGTAAAACTTGTAATACAATAAATCATTGTCTTCGTATAAGTAATCAATTGAGGAAGTTTCATGGTGAAACAAAACGATTTTGACGTATAGGCTGGTGATCTTCATGCGCAATAACAGTGTGTTTGACAAAAGTGTAATATTTGTACAGTAAATGTGACAGTTGCGTGGATGCAATGTAGTGTAGTGATGTATTCTGGGAGCGTGCAGATTGTATTTTTGCATGGAGAGATGTGTGCTATAACAGTGTGGTTTGGTATGGAGAAGGAGCAACGGATAAACGGCCATGTGCTCGTGTGTACCCCCCGGTCTATTAGGGTAGAAGGATTTTTTTGGGATCCTTGACATGAAATATTGAGCACCACTGATACAGAAACATATACAGTATAAGACATTTTAATTTCGACGTCGGGCCTAAATAGTGTGAAAAAAAGTGTGAAAGTGTGAGTATTAAAGTTCTACATGCAGCATTACATGAACCTGCGTTCTCCTCCCTGCTATACTGGCAGGAATAAAGCGCTGATATGGCCCTGCGCCCAGGTGGTGCCACACAGCAATCTGTGCCCACTCGGCCCTCCCTGTCTCAGCCTATCGCAGTGCAGCGAGCCGCGTTAACTGGGTCAGAACACAAGGTGTCCCTGACAAGGGTCCCTGCACCCCCCCCCCACCCCTCGCTCCCCACTCGGAGAGCCACCCCCCATACCTCCCCTCTTGGTTGAGTTTAAACAGAGTTCAGGGGGACCTTGGGCCAGCCTTGAAAGTCTATACGTCCCACTAGTTCTACACCCACTCCCACCACCCACCACCCACTCCCACCACCACCCACCACCCACTCCCACCACCCACCACCCACTCCCACGTCCTTCAGCCGTCTGCCAGCCCGTGCCACTCTTTGGGGAAACTCCAGGTGCAAAGGATTTCGTTTGGAATTAATTTGCTTGGTTTAATTTCTCCCTCCATCCCTCCCTCCATCCCTCCACCCATCCACCCCTCCCTCCACCCTTCCCTCCCTCCCTCCCTCCACCCCTCCCTCCATCCCTCCATCCATCCACCCCTCCCTCCCTCCACCCCTCCCTCCTCCCTTCCCTGCTCCAGTAAAGTTGTCCTCGGAGATGACGGAGAGCTCATATATTCACGCCCCGCTCTCTGATTGCGAGTCAAGATCAAAGCCAGGAGGAGGTCAGCTGGCAACAGGAGTGTTTCCTTCTCCCCCGACGCGTCCAAACCTTGTGTGTTTTTCCTTCTCTCTGGAGGAGGAGATGGAGTGCCTGGAGGGTTCTGCTCCGTTATTAGGGGACGATGGAATCAGATCAGGCTCCCCCTCCAAAATCTCATCACCCACCCACCTTACCTCCCTCCCCCCAAAACCCGCCATCCATCCATCCACCGCCCCCCCCCCCCCCCCACTCCTCCTGCAATAACAAATGACCCTCCTCCACTCTTCTCCTCCGTATAAAAGAGGCTCCATTAAAACGAAAACCCCTTCCTTGGGCTATACAATTGTGTTTATGCAGTGTGGTGGGGGCCGCCCCCCCCCCCCCCCCCCCCCCCATAACTGGGAAAATGGGAGTGAATGAACCACTTACTCAAAAGAGCGATGCTTTTTTTTTGGGAAGTGTCAAGTACCTTGCTTGGGTTCATGACAGCTCCTGCGATCACGCAGTAATAGGTGTAAGAAAGGGAAGGAAGGGTGGGGGGGAGACAGACGGCACAACTGGTAGGAAATAAGGGAAAAGGCTCTACTGTATACGGTGGGGTTCCCTTCCTTTCTACCGGCCTGACACCCATAGGTACCTCTAGGTATTTAAAAGTACCTGGGTACCTATGGAAGTCACACCTCTGATGGGTGTGGTTTAGTCTTAAGGGGTGTGTTCTTTTCACCCACTGTGTAATATAATAAACAGACAGTAGGTGGCAGTAGGGCAGTAGGACAGAGGCCAGTGCAACTATACAGCTTTCAATATATGTTTTGGGTCTTAAATCTCTTCTGTTGTCTCCTCTCAGGTTCTGCACTACTTGGCCGTCCAAAAGCCAGCGGATCTGACCCGTCATCTCCTGCCCTGTATCCTCCATGCTGGGATCCTCAAAGTGAAGGAGGAGGGTGAGTTAAGGGAGACATCTTGTCTTTTTTGCATTGATGTTTTGATATTGTTTTATGTTTAACCCATTCTGAACAGGAACCCATTTTGGTGTTAGCATCGTGTTATGCTTTAGCTATTGAAAAATAGCAGATCTACAAGCTCATAGCGCGCCACCGAGTGGCGCGCTACGAGCTTGTAGGTCTGCTATTTTTGAAAAATCAAAGAACGACTGACATTTTTAGAATCTGATCTCAGGTCAGAATGGGTTAATCAGACCAGTGTGTGTCCAGTGGAAACCTCGTATGAATCTGATCTCAGGTCAGAATGGGTTAAGGGTAAAAAGGGTAGGCATTATTATAATCTATACGGCTTTAGCCTACACCTTTTTGTAGATGTACAAGCTTTCAGTGTGGCACAAAAGGAGCTTGTATATCTGCTGTTTTTGAGAACCGCTGTTCTAAGACTTTTCTGAAAACCTTATGTAGCTAAATTCTAAAACTGGGGCTATTTCTCATATACACAATACCTCTCATTTGCTGTGAATTTTTGGGAGGGGAATATTTGTAAAACATTTTTTTCCATGCTCTGCACACCCCCATTCCAATTCAATTCAAAGGGCTTTATTGGCATGAGAAAACATACGTTTACATTGCCAAAGCAGAAAGAACAATACAACAATACAGCAATACACTCAAAACAAAAAATGATGTACATTTGAAGGTCAGAATCTTCAATAGATCAAATTCTATGTATACCAAGGTCACTGGATGCAGGTATAGTGCAGGGAAGATACACAATGATTAGTATTTAGGGTGGTTTAAGTTCCATTTGATATCCTTCTCCTATCACAGCAACTCACAATTCCATGTAGCCTCGGTCCCAGGCTTACTTATCTGAGAAAAGAAAAGCCTGGTCACAACCTAAGGCAGAGGAGCTATCGGCGGTTGTATCCTCTGGAACAGCCGTCAAATGTATTTCCCCCGGATACGATATTTTCCCGACCCAATCACAACACTTGTTTCATTCGCGGAGAATGTAAACTGATTTGTAATAAAGCATCAACGATTTCACTTCCGCTAAAATCCCGCAACTTCCGCTGATTAGTCTTTTCAGCTTAGGTCTTGTCCAGGGTGCATTCCATGGCATATCTAGTAAAAAATCAATGTTAATTTAACTCTGAGAGTGTACAAATGGAACCAAATGGACTCAGAGTTCCAGACCCATAAGGGTCCATTTGGTTCCATTTGTACACTCTCAGAGTTCCAGACCCATAAGGGTCAATTTGGTTCCATTTGTACACTCTCAGAGTTACAGACGCATAAGGGTCCATTTGGTTCCATTTGTATACTCTCAGAGTTCCAGACCCATAAGGGTCCATTTGGTTCCATTTGTTTGTACACTCTCAGAGTTACAGACCCATAAGGGTCCATTTGGTTCCATTTGTTTGTACACTCTCAGAGTTACAGACCCATAAGGGTCCATTTGGTTCCATTTGTTTGTACACACTCGGAACCAAATGGACCCTTATGGGTCTGTAACTCTATTTGTTTGTACACTCTCAGAGTTCCAGACCCATAAGGGTAAATTTGGTTCCATTTGTACACTCTCAGAGTTACAGACCCATAAGGGTCCATTTGGTTCCATTTGTATACTCTCAGAGTTACAGACCCATAAGGGTCCATTTGGTTCCATTTGTTTGTACACTCTCAGAGTTCCAGACCCATAAGGGTCCATTTGGTTCCCAGCTATCCTTTAGCTGGGGGGACCCGCTGGAACTCCCTCAAGGACCCCTGGGGGTCCCCGGACCCCCTCTCTTTGGGAAGCACTGATTGTGAACTGTTTATCCCTCCTTGAGCCCAGCATGTATTTAGTATTACGCTGGCACTTGTTTTGCTTCCATTGAGCGAGCCTCCACGCTCCATCTGTCCCTCTGTCCCTCCCACCGGGCGGCAGGGATCTCCACCGCCTAACTGGAGAGCAGAAATGAGCAAAACACAGACTTTTATTTCATTTGCATTGTATAATTCATAGGAAAAGAGCATTATTCCCTTCTCTTTTCCTATTTCATTTTTTAACCCAGCACCTCCTGTGCGTATTTTACTATAGTTATTGACTCCACCATGGCTCGTAGCACTTGCCCTAGCCTAGCCCCTTAGATAGCACTTTATATAGACTTAGATAGTATTTTAGACAGACTTATAGCTTGTTATACGTAGACAGCACTAGAATTGCATTTTATGTATAGTCATAGCACTTAGTATAGTATGTATAGTTTACATACTCCACTGTTGCGTTCTTAGTTTATACATGATTCATGATAACTACTTTTTGTGATGTATGCCATTTTTTTGTTATTGCTTAATGTAAATCGCTCTGGATTAAGAGCGTCTGCTAAATGCCTAAATTGTATAATTCATCAAATGTTAAGTTATGACAAACATGACTTACTGCTGTATATACATTATTGTTGGTGCTTATTGTTTCACTGCTGGCTCTGCATCTGTCAAATATTGTCAAAAATATGACAAATATTGTTGAACTGGAGTTGTTTGAACCTGGGCTGTCAACCAGGGTGTCAACTGTTTGTCGCCATTATGGGCTGATGGGAGGTGTAGACATACCCATTTTGGCTAATCTATACTTCTGTAAATAAATACAAAAAAAAGTTATCGAGTACAATTGATACTAATGATGCTATTTCTCCCACTGTTCTTGTTCTGGACTACTACTTATTTATCTCCATGCGTCTGTGATTGGTTTTCCAGTGGCCGGGGAGGACATCGAGTCTGTGAAGAAGGCCATCCAGCAGGCCACCTCTCACGCCAGCAAGCTGCTACGGCACCCGAGTCCAGACTTCAAGAAGCTGGAGGTGAGTGAAGGAGGACTGAACCACACTGGCATTACTGTATAGGCTTCAAGTGGTTTGTTTCCCACGCAGCCGACTCTGTCCTGCCGCTGTGTGCACTATGCGGTTAAGAATGGACGGCAAACGTGTCAATTCCTCTTTTAATGATACAATTTACAATTTACAATTTACAATTTAGGCATTTAGCAGACGCTCTTAATCCAGAGCGACTTACATTAAGCAAGAACAAAAAGCATGGGGAATACATCACATAAAACATTTATCATGAAACATGCGTAAGCTAAGAAAGTAACAGTGGAATATCTATAATGAAATAAGCTATACATCTATACTACTATGATATACATTATGTACTATGACGTGCTATGACTACATACAATGCACTTATGCTGTTTACCTAACATGCTATAAGTCTGTATCAAATGCTATCTAAGTCTACAGAATTGCTATCTAAGGGGGTGGGGTAAGTGCTATGGGCCATGATGGAGTCTGAAAAGGTGGGTTTTCAAACTACGGCGGAAGATTGGGAGTGATGCTGCAGTTCTGACTGCAATGGGAAGTGCATTCCACAGTTTTGGAGCCAGAAGGGAGAAGAGTTTGGGATAAGTAGCCTATCTCCTGTTTCTATAGCGTAAGGCAGTACACCCCCTGGACATGACGCTAGTATGTCGCAGGGACTTACTCCCAACCCAACCCTTGATGCTGAGTGTCAAGCAGGGAGGCACTATGGGTCCCATTTTTACAGTCTTTCGTATGACCTGAAAAGTAAAAGTCGGACTCGACAAAATACACCTTTGTGCAAGTAGAACATGACCTGGAGCCTTGTCCAACAGATAAGTGTTTCTGAGACCCTATAGTGTCAACGTCTGTGACATCCATTGAAGGTGTGATTCGATGGATTTCAGGGGTTAACCCATTCTGAACGGGAACCCATTCTGGTGTTAGCATCATGTTATGCTTTAGCTATTGAAAAATAGCAGATCTACAAGCTCATAGCGCGCCACCGAGTGGTGCGCTACGAGCTTGTAGGTCTGCTATTTTTGAAAAATCGACTGACATTTTTTAAAATCTGATCTCAGGTCAGAATGGGTTAATCAGACCAGTGTGTGTCCAGTGGAAACCTCGTATGAATCTGATCTCAGGTCAGAATGGGCTAATATCCTTTCTCCTCACTTGACAGGATGTGATAAGCCAGCTGATGGGGGTGGAGACCGTCATCGCCCGCGCCCGCTCGCTGAAGGCCAAGTTCGGCATCGGCAAGGGAGAGAGAGGAGGAGACGAGGAGGAGGACCTAGAGAAGTAAGTATACCGGGCCTGGGCGGGCCGGCCTAGCGGACCAGTCCAGGCACCTTGAATGGTAATCCAGCATGCCAGTGTGTCACAGGTTCGAGTCCCCGATCCCGGCGGACTTTACCGTGTCTCCCCCCCCCCCCCCGTTTCCTGCCTACCTACTATACATCTATCAATAAAGGGAAAATATCTTAACCCATTTAGACCTGAGATGGATTCTACAAATGTCTTCTAAATCATGACAGTTGTCAGAAAAACATATATGTAATTGGCCTCCGACCCCCATCTGAAAATATGTCGTCGTCGTCGTCCCCCAGAAGCAAAGATTTGAGTTAAAAATGTTTGCTGCTGAATATACAGTGCATCCGGAAAGTATTCACACCCCTTCACTTTTACCACATTTTTGTTTTGTTACAGCCTCATTTCAAAATGGATTAAATTCGTTTTTTTCCTCATCCATTTACACACAATACCCCATAATGATGAAGTGAAAAAAGTTTTCTCAAATATTTAGTTAATTTATCAAAAATAAGAAACTGGAAAAACACATGTATTCACACTCTTGTCTCTGTACACTGCTCCATTCATCTTTCCCTCTATCCTGACAAGTCTCCCAGTTCCTGCCGTGTGTGACGAGATATCACTGCTATATCATGGCCCTATATTTGGGCTTAAGTGGTTAAGAAAATCCCCCCTCACGCCCTCTGTCTTATCTCCTTTTTATTTAATTCTTCTGTACAAACTGAACCTTGACCGTGTACAGAATCAATAGCTCCCCATAAGAAGACGTCCCAGAGAACGGGACAGGTTGTAGCAGCATGTGGGAGAGGTGTCGAGACCCCTCCACGTCTCATGTTTTATGTATCGGGTGAGCAGTGGGGGCTTCAACGTGTTCTTCAACACGCACCACAGTCTGAAATCACAAAGCTCACGAGGAGGGTGAACTTTCAACTCAATTTGACTCTGTGGAGTTTTTTTTAAGCTCCTGTATAAGATGTCAGCTTCTTTTATTATTTATTTTACGCAGCGAGGCCTGCCTCCCTGTGGCAGACATATTGTATATTCATCTCTCCTCTACAACCTCCTCCGCCGAATCCTCCTACCTCTCTCCCTCTCTCTCTCTCTCTGCCTCTCTCTCTCTCTCTCTCTCTCTTTCTCTCTCTCTCTCTGCATACGTTCTCCCCCACCAACCTGTCTGTCTCTTTATTAATATCAGCGGGTTCTTGCTCTCATTTCATCAGACAACGCGCGCCTCTCCTCTCCTCTCCTCTCCTCTCCTCTCCTCTCCTCTCCTCTCCTCCTCCATATTCTAACTTTTATAATAATTATTATTTATTTGTTTTGTGAATGAATAGCCTTTTTACTTGATCATCCTACAAAAGTATAGATCCACAAGCTCTTAAAAACTCTTGTGATTTAGAACAGTGGTTTATAGAACCGTGGTTCTCAAACCCGGACCCGCCTTGTGAGAACCACTGCTTTAGAAAGACAGGAAATTTTTTTAACCGAAGACACGCTTACTGTTCATTAGTGTTCAGGGCCTGTGAGGACGCACACACGCACGCAACCAACACGCACGCACCTATACGCACGCACGCGTGCACGCTGGCCTCATTACGAGGACACCCAGGGCTGGCCCTGGAGCGCCTGGTGTCCCTGCTCAGGTGCTCTGACTGTCAGGGGGGTGAGCGGGGAGGGGGGGGGGGGGTGTAGGAGGTGTGATGTACACCGTCTCCCACAAACCAAATTCCCCCATGCAATTATACATCATTAAAATGACAGAAAATACACTCTGTGTGTGTGTGTGTGTGTGTGTGTGTGTGTGTGAGAGTGTGTGTGTGTGAGAGTGTGTGAAAGGTGCACAGTGTAGGCGGCACAAAGCGGCACTGACCGAATTATGCAGGAGGTACACTGACATTATATATGCAGTGTGACGGAGTATTTTGGCCCAGGTGGTGTGCTTTCTGGTTTAGAGGGGTGGCATGGAGCAAGTCTTTCTGGTCTAGAGGGGTGGAGTAGCCTGGCCCAACCAGTGTGCTTTCTGGTTTAGAGGGGTGGGCATGGAGCAAGTCTTTCTGGTCTAGAGGGGTGGAGTAGCCTGGCCCAACCAGTGTGCTTTCTCGTTTAGAGGGGTGGGCATGGAGCAAGTCTTTCTGGTCTAGAGGGGTGGAGTATAGCCTGGCCCAACCAGTGTGCTTTCTGGTTTAGAGGGGTGGGCATGGAGCAAGTCTTTCTGGTCTAAAGGGGTGGAGTATAGCCTGGCCCAACCGGTGTGCTTTCTGGTTTAGAGGGGTGGGCATGGAGCAAGTCTTTCTGGTCTAAAGGGGTGGAGTATAGCCTGGCCCAACCGGTGTGCTTTCTGGTTTAGAGGGGTGCGCATGGAGCGAGCGCTGGTTCACCGCCCACCCGCCAAGCCCCTCAACAGGTCAAGTTTTGAATAATGGTTAATGTGGTTAACCCATTCTGACCTGAGATCAGATTCATACGAGGTTTCCACTGGACACACACTGGTCTGATTAACCCATTCTGACCTGAGATCAGATTCTAAAAATGTCAGTCTTTCTTCGATTTTTCAAAAAATAGCAGACCTACAAGCTCGTAGCGCGCCACTCGGTGGCGCGCTATGAGCTTGTAGATCTGCTATTTTTCAATAGCTAAAGCATAACATGATGCTAACACCAAAATGGGTTCCCGTTCAGAATGGGTTAAAAGCTATAAGGTATAAGCTCTCTGCACAGCTATACAGTATGCATGCAGGCTTCTTAAAAATTTGACCTCTCTTATGAAATGCAAGAAATAAATAATCCTTTTTTAGCCATTCCAGTTTTTTGACTGGAAAAGCAGACTGCCAAAATGCACTAATGGGTTTTGAAGGGGGCCCATTATATGATATTATGCTCATCTCCAGCTATTGTATTTTTTTTTATTCAGGGACTCCACTAAAGTATATAGCTTTGCATTATTCACAGTTGGGGCGGAAAAAAACCAAATCCTTATTTATCGTATTTAGATATACTGACTATTATACTTAGACTATACTGCAATAAATGCAGCCTGCTCATTTCAGCCTTTGTCTAAAACAGGGGGTGGCCCGGGGGCCACATGCGGCCCCCACATTCACTTAATGTGGCCCTCGGGTTAATGTCAGAATACTGTTATATTGGTTTCAGCTGTTTACAATTCCACAACATTGCAAACATGACCCGCTTTAATTACTTCAGTCTAAATTAGTAGCTCAATTGCTCAACACAGGTATAATTAAATTTGAAATTAAATAAAAATGTACATTTTCAGGATTCCAATTCAAAAATAGCAAAAATTCAAGAATTCAATTCGAATATAGCAAGAAATAGCCGATCTACAAGCTCAAAACGTGTCGCAGCAATTCCCCACAAGCGACAAAACCGCTTGTGGGGAATTGAAATGTTCCTGGTTCGATCCCCGCAGCTCCTCCATGGCTGCGTGACCAAAGTGTCCTTGAGCAAGGCACTGAACCCCAACCTGCTCCCGGTGAGCAGGTTGGTGCCTGCCATGTTTATTTTTCTTCTTTTTGCTGTCGGACGGTGTGGCACGAAGTCATGCGCTGTGAGTGAGCTTATACATCTGCTATTTTTTGAATAGCCAACATAATATATGTGACCAGATTTGACTGAGAGACTGCCATCGCGCAAATTACAGCTTTTCACCAGAGGAGAACAACTTGAGTTAATAGCGTACAGGCAGACTCTTCACATACTAGAGCATGTCTGAAATAAAGTGTCGGAGCTGAAATCGACATGTAAATATGAAATAAATGCCCAAACATGTAGCTACAGGTGTAATGTTAGAGAGACCACAGAAGACATGTAAATATGAAATAAATGCTTAAACATGTAGCTATAGGTGTAATGTTAGAGACCACAGAAGACATGTAAATATGAAATAAATGCTTAAACATGTAGCTATAGGTGTAACGTTAGAGACCCACAGAAGTTAACCTTTTCAAGCCTGTTTTCTCAACTCCCTGTTTCTCTGCAAGACATTACTCTACAAGCCATATCTCCAAAACTGGTGGGTCAAACTTGAACAACCAATATGTAAATCTTCTTAAGTTATGCACCTCTTCTTAAGTCTGGTTTATACTTCGTCGTACCACTGTGTCACTCAGCGGAAATAGGCGTTCTAAAAACCTTTTCGAGCTTGAATGTTTCCGGCAAGCAACGCTGTCATAATAATGACATAATTCATCACTGTATAGCTTTGTGGAAAGTCCTTGACATAATAATGCTGTCAGGTTCAACTACTGTACCGTTTTACACCTGAGGGGGAAAAGCTCAGAGCTCATACATCATGCAGTGAAGACATGAACCCAATAATCCGTGAGCCTCGTTCGTGTTTTGGAAAAAGTTTTCTTTTATTTGAATCAACTATAAGGGCGTATCCTCTCAAATTGATCCCCGTGCCCCCCCCCCAGAGGAGGAAGGATATACCTTTGCAACTAAACCGCCTGATGTCGTTTCAAGGATTTCATGATCTTGAAACAAACATTCATTTTCTCTAAACGACGTTTCTGGGTTTTTTTTGTTGTTCTGCTGTCATTGCAAGTTATGATCAGTCCATGTGGATCTGACATATTACACTTTACCCGTTTGCCCCTTTACCTGTTCTCCTTCATCCACTGACGTTCACACTCTCTCTTTTTTTCCCTTTTTACCTCCATCATGATGAATTCCTGTTCTGTTCTTTGACTATATATATTGAAGTGTCCATTTGTACGTCTCTAAATGTTTTGATGAATTGAACATGGTGGTGGACCCTCTTGTAAACAAGTGTAATGCTTAAATCGGGTCGTCCACTCACAGTTAACAGTCTTTGTATTGAGTTTATGCTTGAAATGATACTGTAATTCTGGCAAACTGTTAATAAATATTTCAATCAATCAATCTCCCTCTCTCTTCTCCCCACCCCCTTTTGTCACTCTCCTCGCACATCGCTCACTCCTTCCTCCCCCCTCTCCCGTGCCCCCCCTGCCCTCTCTCTGTTCTCACTCCTCCTCCCCTTCCCCCTCCCTCCCCCCCCCCCCCTGCCCCCCCCCTCTCTCCTCCCCTCCCAGGTTTGTCGGCTCCTTGCTGGAGGAACCGGAGGTGTCGGTGACGGGAGCTGGCCGCGGGCCGGCTGGCAGCATCATCCACAAGCTGTTTGTCAGCGCTCAGAGGGTAAGGCAACCTCTCCTCAACCTCCTCCTCCTCTATTCCCCCTCCTCCTCCCTCCCTCCCCCTCCCTCCGCGCACACTCAACCAGCACAGTGTTAACCACCGCGGGCACGTAGCGTACGGGACTCCACTGCCCCCCCCTCCCACCCGAGCGCTTAACCCATTCTCACCGGGAACCCGTTTTGGTGTCAGCATCATGTTATGCTTTAGCTATTGAAAAATAGCAGATCTACAAGCTCGTAGCGCGCCACTCGGTGGCGCGCTACGAGCTTGTAGGTCTGCTATTTTTTGAAAAATCGAAGAGCGACTGACATTTTTAGAATCTGATCTCAGGTCAGAATGGGTTGATCAGACCAGTGTGTGTCCTACTGGAAACCTCGTATGAATCTGATCTCAGGTCAGAATGGGTTAAATGCCCGCAACGCTGCATGTCAACGTGGTGGGGCGTCGTGCTCACCTGCTGGCCTGTAGCCCATGAGGCGGAACGCTCGCCGTTCCTACCGACCGCTCGCCTCCTTGTAGCCCTGAGGGGAGGTTGCACATATACACATACACACACACACACACACACACGCACACACCGATGCATGCACGCACACACGCAGTCATACACACACACCGGGGAAACATCAGTAGTAGTACGCAGTCTTGTATGTGTATAGGCATGGGGCACATGGGAGATGCCTCTGTGCATGCGTGCATGCGTGCGTGCATGCGTGCGCACAGCATGTGCGACACCTGCAGCCTCACCTTGTCAATGTCATGACGACAAAAGGCCTGGCGATGTTATCACCGTCAGAACGAACGTCTGTCCATTGTGTGTGACCTCCTCCCGAGGACTGTGGGGGAGGAGAAGCTCCTAGAATGTTCTAGAGGCAGAATGTCAGTTGTCCTACTACTGTACGTCCACTACTGTACGTCTAATACTGTACGTCCAGTTTGCCCTACTACTTTACATCCACGAATCAGCGACGTTAATTAATCCATCCATATTTTTTTCCAGGAGATAGAGAATGCATATAGCTTTCAAGATTTGCCAGATTTTGGTAAACTGCTCGATTTGAATGTTGTTTACAGTAGCAGTGCAGCCTGTGTGGGAGAGAATGTGTTGAGAGACATATTTTTTTTAACTTCCTATATTTCAAGCACTGCAAAACAGTTTGTGAGGCTTTAGGGTTAGGGGTTTATAGCGCTTCAAAAGGATTAACCATCAAACACTTTAAGAACCCGTACTAGAATATAATGAGCTCTCACTGTTAAGTATACCAAATTATATGCTTTTATGACATACCGTTATTTTCTCTTTTGTGACAACCGCTTTAGGCTGTCATTTTGAATGTAGACAAAAACTCACTTGCGTTAATATAATACCACCCATGGGACATTATTTTTGCACCACATTTCATGCTTTTATGATATTCTTTAGGTGTGTTTTGCATCATCTACCCACACTGTATAGGTGGCAATATTCAGTTTTGTCAATAATTTACTTCTTGAACCCATTTAGGCCAAATTAAAAAAAAAAATCTTCTAAATCCTGACAGTTTTTTGAAATACCCATGTTTCTGTATCAGTGGTGCACAATATTTCATGTCAAGGACCCCCAAAATTATATTGAATTGGCCGCTGACCCCCCCATCTGAAAATATGTTGTTCCAGGGACCCCCCAGAAGCAAAGATTTGAGTTAAAAATGTTCGAAAGAAATAAATATATAGAAGATTTGTGCCACATTTTCACAATTTTTCTAAAATAGCAGACCTACAAGCTCGTAGATCTGCTATTTTTCAAGAGCTAAAGTATAACATAATGCTTAGTTTAAACACCAAAAGGGGTTCCCGCCCAGAATGGATTAAGAAGTAACATTCTAGAATGTTTTAGGATGACCCAAGGGACATGTGTGCCAACTGTTATCCTTTTTGGAGATTATTTATTTGGTGTCTCTTGAGTCAACAGTTTAGGTGGCCATTTAGAATTTTGTCCATATAACTCACTTCCTCACTTTTTGGGGCACCCAAAGGACATCTCTATCAAAATGTCATGCTCTTATCTTTTACGATTTGGAAATGTTTAACCCCCCCCTACACTATTTAACCCTCTATCGACAGTAGACTTAAAATGCGTCGAGGACCTCCCTAGGGAGACTCCCGAGAGGCATCCTAACCAGATGCCCCGAACCACCTATAAGCTGTCTCCTTTCCAGGCGAAGGAGCAGCGGTTCTACTCCGAGTCTCTCTCTCGTGTGACTGAACTTCTCACCCTATCTCTCTAAGGGAGATGCCGCAGCCACCCGTCGAAGAAAAATCCAAAAATAGCTGATCTACAAGCTTGTAAATGGGCTATTTTCAGCGCACACAAAGGAGTAGTTCTACTTATTTTCTATCAATTACTCACACCATGAAAGCCTTGAATTCAGGGAGATTTAGTGGGGTTTTTTGTTAGTTTTCTTTTTTCTTCTTGCATTCCTAAGACAATCATTTTATTTGATGACCGGCTGAGTCTCCGACGGGAGACTCAATAACTCCTTTAAAACCTCAGCGAAAGGTATGACATGACATTGCTGAGTCTTACTTAAAAATAATAATAATAATAATAAAAAGCTTTTCACTGATGGCCACTTTAGTTGAAGAGGCTGCATCCAGCAAACCACAAGCAAAGCTCTTTTCTGCTCTCTCTCTCTCTCTCTCTCTCTCTCTCTCTCTCTCTCTCTCTCTCTCTCTCTCTCTCTCTCTCTCTCTCTCTCTCCCCATCTCTCTCTGTCTCTCTCTCTATCTATCTATCTCTCTCTATCTCTCTCTCTTTCTCTTTCTGTTATGATCAGCAGAAGAGGTGTGTGTGTGTGTGTGTTTCATTTAGCGTGCTCTGAGATGACAGAGGAGAAAACACACACACACACACACACACACACACACACACACCTGCATGTCTTATTATTGGTTATGCAAATCAGCTTGTCTGCAACAATGACCCCCTGCATGGTGTTAAAGGCTATGTCTGCCTCTCTAGTCTCCACGTTGGTTATTACATGAAGCCATGCTTTGATACAGTGCATGGTTGCAGGCACTTGCAGAGGGGGGGGGGGGGGGGGGGGGGGGGGCTTGAGCCCCTGCCCTTTTGCAGAAAGTGCCCTTTCCCTAAAAAAAGAAAAAAAATGTTTAGTTTAGTTTTTTTGTCATATAAGGGCATGTGGGGGGGGGGGCGGGGGGATGTGATGTGGGGGGCCAATAAGAGCTTGTGTGGGGGGGAAATAAGGGCTTGTGTGAGGGACAATAAGGGCTTGTGTGGCCTAAAATATAGATAGACTAAAACTGGACTAACACTAGAACACTAAATGAATATTACTCCTAAAGACTACGACTAAAACTAGAATCTAAGTGTACTGTCACAAAACGACACCACTCAGAGTGTGAGTTTAAAGTTGATAAAAGGTGTCGCCCAGAGAGACGCAGACTTCATCAACACATGCGTCGCCTGGCTCTCCAGCCCCACTGACGTCATCCTCCTCCTCCTCCCCCCTCCTCCTCCTCGCAACAATAATTGCTTTTGAAAATGCAACTGAGAAAGAAGAAAAAACGAAAGCTCAAAAAAGACACGGAGAGTGAATGCTTGGCTAGACTCCCTCCTGTGTAGCTTGTGTTTTAGTGTGGCGCGCATACTGCTATAATAATGGGAGCGCAAACGATACACTTCCTTCCTTCCTCTCCTCCCCCGCCTCCCCCTCTTATATCACTTTTTTTTATCCTTTTTTTTTACATTCTTACACCACAAGATGGCTGAGTGTTAAATTACAGGCTGTGTGTGTTGCCAGGCTCTAAATAGAAAGTAAGCAATTATCTTGAAGTGCATGGAAGGCAGGTGGAAATTGTGCGTTGTATATAAAGTTTTTTTTCTTAAAGAAAAGTAAATGAAGAAGAAGAAGAAGAGTGGACCGGAGACGCGTCCCCCTCTGACCCCGAACTGTGGAATTGAGCAGACCGCTCGTGGTTTAGATTAAAGGAGAATTCCATGCTAGAATACTTACCTGTATTTGTAGTTGTTACGTCCCCACCAAAGAGGTCCAGATGTTATTTGTAGTTGTTACGTCCCCACCAAAGAGGTCCAGGTGTTATTTGTAGTTGTTACGTCCCCACCAAAGAGGTCCAGATGTTATTTGTAGTTGTTGCGTCCCCACCAAAGAGGTCCAGATGTTATTTGTAGTTGTTACGTCCCCACCAAAGAGGTCCAGATGTTATCTGTAGTTGTTACGTCCCCACCAAAGAGGTCCAGATGTTATCTGTAGTTGTTACGTCCCCACCAAAGAGGTCCAGATGTTATCTGTAGTTGTTACGTCCCCACCAAAGAGGTCCAGATGTTATTTGTAGTTGTTGCGTCCCCACCAAAGAGGTCCAGATGTTATTTGTAGTTGTTACGTCCCCACCAAAGAGGTCCAGATGTTATTTGTAGTTGTTACGTCCCCACCAAAGAGGTCCAGATGTTATTTGTAGTTGTTACGTCCCCACCAAAGAGGTCCAGATGTTATCTGTAGTTGTTACGTCCCCACCAAAGAGGTCCAGATGTTATCTGTAGTTGTTACGTCCCCACCAAAGAGGTCCAGATGTTATTTGTAGTTGTTGCGTCCCCACCAAAGAGGTCCAGATGTTATTTGTAGTTGTTACGTCCCCACCAAAGAGGTCCAGATGTTATTTGTAGTTGTTGCGTCCCCACCAAAGAGGTCCAGATGTTATTTGTAGTTGTTGCGTCCCCACCAAAGAGGTCCAGATGTTATTTGTAGTTGTTGCGTCCCCACCAAAGAGGTCCAGATGTTATTTGTATTGTTACGTCCCCACCAAAGAGGTCCAGATGTTATTTGTAGTTGTTACGTCCCCACCAAAGAGGTCCAGATGTTATCTGTAGTTGTTACGTCCCCACCAAAGAGGTCCAGATGTTATCTGTAGTTGTTACGTCCCCACCAAAGAGGTCCAGATGTTATTTGTAGTTGTTGCGTCCCCACCAAAGAGGTCCAGATGTTATTTGTAGTTGTTACGTCCCCACCAAAGAGGTCCAGGTGTTATTTGTAGTTGTTGCGTCCCCACCAAAGAGGTTCAGGTGTTATTTTGTAGCAAAAGTGCATTATTGGCTATATTTCCCCTGATATAAGCCCTCAATGGGGGTTGGGTTTTTGTGCTAATAAGCTTATTTCCATCGAAAGAAGTAGTAGAGTGTGCTGCTTGGGATACTATTTACATTATGAAGAGAGGATATATACAATTATTTTTTAATTTTTATTTTTTTTACTAGTCTTTTTTTAGACTAGTAAACTACGCAACTAGTAAAAATGACTAGAAATGAATGCCCTAGCACACACACACACACACACACACACACACTCCCTGCATGCCAGAGCTGAACCTCTGCCCCAAATCTTAAACATGGGCCTGTTGTAAGCGCCACCAGGAGGCCGTGTTTTTTCCGAGACAGTATACGTATTCCATCCCGATTGGCTTATAAAGTTACATAGTTTGCAGGAGTGATCCGTTTTGAACAGCATGCCACAAATCATGAACACAGCGTGCAGCAGTGTCCGTGAAACTTTGCACACGCTTTCCAACTGAGTCGAGGAAGAAATGCCAATGTTCAATTCAGCCTGATGGTGGCGCTATAACACTCCTTATTCATGTTTTTTACCTGACTGCGTCGAGCCCCTCTCTCTCTCTCTCTCCCTCTACTCGATGGCGCTGTGTGTGTGTGTCTGTTTTGGGTCTAGCATTCTCTCCATCCTGCTGCTCTTCTGCTGTTATGTTTTATGTTTGTTTCTCTCTTCCCCCCAATGCTGCTTTGCCTTCTTTCACCCCCCATGTCAAGCTGGCTGACTTCACCAGTGATGAGGTAACAACTTTAGCAAACTGGCCTATATATAATATTATATACTGTCATTTTAGAGTAAAGTATTGGACAGTGGAAAACGTCCGTAATCCGTCCTCTTTGTCATTCCATCACCTCCCATGAATGTCCTCCTTAACAGTGACAGTTCCTTTGGGGCAGTTACTTAGAACTCCCCCCAAAAAAAGAAAATAAAAAAAGTCCTATACACTCCCTGCCGAGAAAGCACATTTTCCCCCAACCGCCTCTTTAAGTTAATTGGCCAATTTTGTTTTGTGTTGTGGTTGTTGTTCTTATGTCCATTATGCTACGCAGGGCTTTCTGGTGGACGTGGAGGTTTGTACTGTTCTTGCTGTCTGTGTGTAGTAGTAGTAGTAGTAGTAGTTGTAGTAGTTGTAGTAGTAGTAGTAGTAGTAGTAGTAGTAGTAGTAGTAGTAGTAGTAGTATGAAAACCCACCTCCATCATGGCCCACAGCACTTACCCCACCCCCTTAGATAGCATTTCTGTAGACTTAGATAGCATTTGATACAGACTTATAGCATGTTATGTAGACGGCACTATAATTGCATTGTACGGTGGGGTCCATTCCTTTCTGCCGGCCTGACACCCATAGGTACCTCTAGGTATTTAAAAGTACCTGGGTACCTATGGAAGTCACACCTCTGATGGGTGTGGTTTAGTCTTAAGGGGTGTGTTCTTAGCACGTCATAGTACATATGTATAGCATAGTATAGTATATATGTATAGTTTCATTATATAGATATTCCACTGTTATACTTTCTTAGCTTACGCATGTTTCATGATAAATGCTTTTTATATGTGATGTATTCCCATGCTTTTTTTGTCCTTGCTTAATGTAAGTCGCTCTGGATTAAGAGCGTCTGCTAAATGCCTAGATTGTAAATGGTGTGTTTTTTCTTTCGCTCACCTCCATATTGTTAGGAGTTTCATAGAGATATACTGTACATTATAGCTGCGTTTTGATCCCCGTCTCACTTTGTATTTCATTTAACTTAATTTCATATTTATCTGTCAGTTTGGAAACCTTGTCATGTCCTTTTTCAGGATTCAAATTTAGCTTAACCTATTTTGACAATTTTTTTCTGGAAAAACCCTGTGTTTCTGTGTCAGTCGTTCTCAAACATTTTCAGGTCAAGGACCCCCAAAAATATATGTAATTAGCCGCCGACCCCCCCCCCCCCCCCCCCTCCCCCCCATTTGAAAATATGTTGTTCCAGGAACCACTCGGAAGCAAAGATTTGAGTTAAAAACGTTCACTCTGAAAGAATATATATTCAAAGATCTTTGCCGCATTTTCACGATTTTCCAAAAATAGCAGACCTATACAAGCTCTAGATCTACAAGCTCGTGCTACGAGCTTGTAGATCTAACGGAAGTATAACGGAATGCTTAAAACACCAAAAGGAGTTCCCGTCTAGAATGAGTCAAGTAGGGCGATAATTTACACGAAAAAAAACTCCACCGAAAGTTAGAATATGGAGATAAGAGGTTTCTAACCCCGACAGCGCCTTAGTTTGCCTCTCTCTGTCCGAGTCTGAACGCCACCATCAATCCAGGAACGCCACACGGAATCCAATCCACTCCAACCTTATTTGTGTTCTGTCCCTCCTCGGCGTTCAGCTCCCTCGCCTCGAGGCGAGATTTAAGGGGGAGATTTAGGCGAGGAGGCATTCGCTAATTCGTAATCAGCCTCGGCTTAATTTTCGGCAATTCGTTCCCCCTCAGTAAAAATAGATTGGGTCGCTTTGGGATGTTCACCCCCCCCCTTCAAGTTCAAGTTCAGCCGGCTAGTCTCCTCTGTCATCTTTAATCAGAGTCAAACTATACTTGTTCCTGCACACACCTTATAAGGATCCCGATAAAGTTCTCTCCCCCCTCTGTCGACCTGTTGAGTGATCCTCTACTGCTGTGATGTGTTAGGTTGTAGATCAGCACATTTTGAAAATGCAACTTGTACAAATAACCCTCCCTGTCATCCCTTCATCATCCTCCCCCCCACCAGAAGCAAATATTTGAGTTTTTAAAACGTTTGCTCTGAAAGAATATATATTTTCATTTTTGTGCCGCATTTTCACGATTTTTTTCCAAAAATAGCAGACCTACAAGCTCGTAGCATGGCTATGAGCTTGTAGATCTGCTATTTGTCAATAGCTAAAGTATAACATCATTCTTTAAAACACCAAAAGGGGGTTCCCCGCCCAACCCAAAATGGTTTAATCCTGTCTCATGGTCCTAATATAACCCTGATGTGTTAGACGACGTACGGTGGGGTTCGATTCCTTTCTGCCGGCCTGACACCCATAGGTACCTCTAGGTATTTAAAAGTACCTGGGTACCTATGGAAGTCACACCTCTGATGGGTGTGGTTTAGTCTTAAGGGGTGTGTTCTTTTCACCCACTGTGTAATATAATAAACAGACAGTAGGTGGCAGTAGGGCAGTAGGACAGAGGCCAGTGCAACTATACAGCTTGCAAATGTAATGAAAATTTGAAGGGATGTGCCAGGGACCCCCCAGTATACCAGTCTGCTCTTGGAAAACTCTTCTTCATTCATCCCAACGTATATAAACCTTTACCTCCCTCCTCCCCACAACCCTGTGTCCCTCCCTCCCCTCCCTACCCACCATGCATTGCAGGCTGCCCTCCTGGCTCCGCTGGACGATGACTTGGGGCGTGCCTCGGCGGGCGGCGGTGGCGGCGAGGACAGAAAGCCCGTCGGAGGAGGAGGAGGAGGCCTCAACGTTCCCGACTTCCCTCCCCCGGCGGGGAGGGAGATCCTCCTGCGTACCTGCGTGCCCCGCCCCGCGCCCTACTCCAAGGCTCTGCCCCAGCGGCTCTTCTGTGTCCTGATGAGGGAGGACTTCAGGCTGGCGGGCGCCTTCTCCTCCGACACCTCCTTCTTCTGAGACCCCCCCCCAACCCCAACCCTGACCCCCAACACCCAAACCCGACCAACTCCCATCCATATCCATACATCCCCCGGAAGCCGAGACACGGAAGGATGGGGAGGGTTTGGGGGGCATAAGTGACGTGAGCATTATTAAGTAGCACGGTCCGTTTCAGGTGGAGCTCCATCTCCATGGTTTGGTTGTAGCCTACGGTTGGTTAATAAATGATTAAAGGTAGAGTAAGTGATTTCACTCAAAAAACCTTAGGTTTCGTTTTTGGCTGTGGGACCTAATAAGCCTTCATCCAATCAGGATAGAGAGTCAAAAACGAAACCTAAGGTTTTTTGACCCCGGCCCCAGGGGTTAACTGGGGACAGGGAGGAACTCCTTATATGGTCAGCACACTCTATAGTAGAGAGGATTATCACAACAAAACAAAAAAATAAGTGATTCAAATATCACTTATTTTTTATTAAGTGAAATCACTTACTCTACTGTACCTTTAATGGCTCTTTTCCACTACAAGAACTATAAGTGATCGCCAGCGCCAGGTTGTGTTAAGCCCAACACACACACACACCGGGTGGCAACGCCTGGAAAAATAAAACAGTGGCATATCGGAAGCGTCAGGACGAGGCGTGAACGCGTGTTGCGATATAGGTTCATTGAAAAATAACGGAGGCGGCTTGTTTTGATGCGCGGCGTTCGCAGACGGTGTGTGTGTGTTTAGGGCTTGAACGTAATCTCATGGCTTCTGGATTTGTTTCCCTAAAAAAAGGAAACTGGGCTTCAAGATAAAGTTATCCCAGAACCTAATTCAGGAGGTTATATAGTACTAACCCCCCCCCCCCCCCAGAACCCTAGAAATTATACTTTTGTAAATAACTAGATCTACAAGCTCACAACGTATCCGCTTAATCGCGACCTTCTAGAGCGAGCAATTTTCAGTCAGCTTCTACAGTATGTTATAACTTTACGTGGTGATCCTGGTTAAAATGGAAATGAAAACAAAGCGACTATAGTATCACAGAATGGGACCGCATGTACATCCGACGGAGCACTAGTCCAACATGCGAAACGCATCTCAGACTATAGCGCCTGCTCCCGTGCTTGCGGTTATTAGTTAGGTTAGGGTTTGAGATGGGTTGTCGTTATTCGGACCAATGTCTTAGTAGTCGAACAAAAGTATACTGCACCCGTATCACAGTATATGACGCGGTTCTGGAAGGTTCTGGGCCTTTAAAACCCATGGTGTCGTGGTTAGTTGAAAAGAGCCATAATGTTGTCCAACGTGGTACCGAGTGGCGCTTGCATCTTCAGAATGACACAACAGAACCGTGTCACCCGCGAAAAAGAAGATTTTTATCATGGCATCATCTCGCTGTGTATTTGTGTGTGTGTGTGTGTGTGTGTGTGTGTGTGTGTGTGGGATCATATCTGCCTCCCGGTGCCGTTAGCAGGGGTATTTCATGAAAGAAAGGGCTTTGATGAAGGGGTTTATTTAATATCTGCATGGATGGTGATTGAAGGTATTGTGTCAAGGATTTGAGTGTTTTTGAGTCGTATACACCGCCGTTCCCACATTTCAAGAGAGTTTTTTAGCTGTTGTTTACTTTAATATCTTAAACCCCACCACCACCCCTTGTTCTGTTGTCAAGCTTTAAATCATTCTTATTTCATATTATGCAGAGTGGACTCCAATCAGCTCACCCCACACTGCTTAACCCCCCTCCCTTTCTCCCTCTCTCTCTCTCTCTCTCTCTCTCTCTCTCTCTCTCTCGTGTGTACCAACGGACGAGGAAAGTAAACACTTTCTCATCAGTGGTAAAATGTCAGAGTGCTATACTCACTAGTACTTCTTGTCAGGTGGCCAGCAGTTGTTTAAAAATGGTGGCATTCGTAGCGTGTACATGTATTGGCCTCTCCCACATAGTGTTGTACACTTGTTGTGTGGGCTATACCGTACTAAAACTACTTCATTGTATGTAATACCTGTATCGTGTCATTTTGTTTGGTTATATAGCATTACACAAACGCGGTCGTTCTGTCCTGCCCCACAGAAAAATGTGCAGACTCCTGGCTGAAAGTGCAATTTACATACTCGACGTCGTAACGGAAAATGTAGCCTTCTTCGTATAGCAGCCGAGACTATAGACTATAGTGTGTAAATGTTGTTAATGACGCTTGTACGAATAATTATTTTAGAGAAACGTTCTATTCATTTGTTCTCCCGGAAACCGACTATACTGCAGGCATTTCTGTGGAGTGTAGGCCACAGAGTCTGTACATGTTTGTGTGTCGGTCCTAAATGTCTCTCTGATGAAGCACTCCCACAGGGGTATGAATAAACATTTTAATTCACTGTTTATGGCTCTCTCTCTCTTGAACTGATTTGTTGCACTTGAGGTTTGTCTCAACAGCATGACTATACTGACTACTTGATGTGTGAAACGGGTACTCTGACAAAGCCCCTGAAACATCTAATATTGGTGGGATTGGCGGTGTGTGACTCGTGCGAGGAGGACCACATAGTGGCCCCCCAACCTCTAGTAGTATAAACAATCAACCATCCTTCTTCAACCGCTTGTCCGTAGTCGGGTCAACAGCTCCACCATAGAGCTCCAGACTTCCCTCTCTCTCCAGGGCAACATTTAGTGACTTCCTCCTGGGGGAGGAATCCCGAGACGTTCCAAGGCCGCGGTGAGTATAGATGTGTTTCCTCCACCTGCGCCTTGGTCTGCCCCCGGGGGTCTCCTCCCAGTGGGACGTGACCCTTGGTCTGCCCCCCGGGGGTCTCCTCCCAGTGGGGCGTGACCCTTGGTCTGCCCCGGGGGTCTCCTCCCAGTGGGACGTGACCCTTGGTCTGCCCCCCGGGGGTCTCCTCCCAGTGGGGGGCGTGCCTCGAGGACCTCCCTATAGGGAGACGCCCCCGAGAGGCATCCTATAACCAGATATCCCCCGAACCCACCTCAGCTGTCTCCTTTTCCAGGCGAAGGAGCAGCGCGGTTCTACTCCGGGTGTCTCTCTCTCGTTGTGACTGAACTTATCACCCTATCTCTCTCTCTAAGGGAGATGCCACCGCAGCCACCCACTCGGTGGCGCGCTATGAGCTTGTAGATCTGCTATTTTTCAATAGCTAAAGCATAACATGATGCTAAACACCAAAATGGGTTCCCGTTCAGAATGGGTTAACCCCGTCATAGAAAG
This sequence comes from Protomyctophum bolini, assembly GCF_963924005.1. Classification (NCBI taxonomy): domain Eukaryota; kingdom Metazoa; phylum Chordata; class Actinopteri; order Myctophiformes; family Myctophidae; genus Protomyctophum; species Protomyctophum bolini. The sequence continues at coordinate 39,557,223 of NC_137877.1, read as the reverse complement.
AAAAGGAGCAACAAACCAAAAAGTATTTCACTTATTTTTCCTCTTCATACAGTTGCCTATTTATTTATGATGTTTTATATAGTCTAGGGAAGAGAGCTTCTCAGTGAAAAGGGTTCATTTCATCCCAAGATGCCTTCGATAGTTTAATTGTAAAAACCATGGCACTTTTTCTCACCCTCTCGCTCTCTCTCTCTCTCTCTCTCTCTCTCTCTCTCTCTGAATTGAAATTCTTTGTTGTCTTCTTTTAACCCATTCTGACCTGAGATCAGATTCATACGAGGTTTCCACTGGACACACACTGGTCTGATGAACCCATTCTGACCTGAGATCAGATTCTAAAAATGTCAGTCGCTCTTCGATCTTTCAAAAATAGCAGACCTACAAGCTCGTAGCGCGCCACTCGGTGGCGCGCTATGAGCTTGTAGATCTGCTATTTTTCAATAGCTAAAGCATAACATGATGCCAACACCAAAACGGGTTCCCGTTCAGAATGGGTTAAGACATTTTGACCTGAGATCAGATTCTAAAAATGTCTTCTATACATCCTGACAGTTTTCTGAAAAAGCTATGTTTCTATGTCAGTCGTTCTTTCGATTTAAAAAAAAATAGCAGACCTACAAGCTCGTAGCGCGCCACTCGGTGGCGCGCTATGAGCTTGTAGATCTGCTATTTTTCAATAGCTATAAACACCAAAAAGGGGTTCCCGCCCAGAATGTGTTAAGACATTCCAGCAGGATAAAGTCTTGGCTCATATGTGAGGCTTTGTGGCGTTTGATTGTGGAATAATGAATTGTTGCAGGAAATCAGATGACTGGTTCAAGTGATTTAAGAGGAACGCGTCCAGTTCCCAATAAATCATTATTGTATATCCCACAGACAAACATATTCCGTGATCATTTTGTTGACTAAAGACTAAAAGATTTTTTTAGTCATCTGAAATCTGTGTCACTATTGGTGTCAGCTGTCAATCACACAACTTTTATACTTTATCAACTGTAATACTTCTCAAGTACTTCTCTCTCCCTCCCTGTCCTCTCTCTCCCTCCTCTCTTCCTTTCTCTCCCCCCCTCTCTCTCTCCCCCCTCTCTCTCTCTCTCCTCTTTTCCTTTCTCTCGCCCCCCTCTCTCTCTCCCTCCCTCTCTTCCTTTCACTCCCCCTCTCTCTCTCTCTCTCCCCCCCCTCTCTCTCTCTCTCTCTCCCCCCTCTCTCTCTCTCTCTCCCTCCCTCTCGTCCTTTCTCTCCCCCCTCTCTCTCTCTCCCCCTCTCTCTCCCTCCCTATCTTCCTTTCTCCCACCCCTCTCTCTCCCTCCTCTTCCTTTCTCTCTCCCCTCTCTCCCTCTCCTCGCTTCCTCCCTCTCTCTCCCTCTCCTCGCTTCCTCCCTCTCTCTCCCTCTCCTCGCTTCCTCCCTCTCTCTCCCTCTCCTCGCTTCCTCCCTCTCTCTCTCTCCCTCCTCCCTCTCTCTCTCTCCCTCCTCTCTTCCTTTCTTTCTCCCCCTCTCTCTCCCTCTCCTCGCTTCCTCCCTCTCTCTCCCTCTCCTCGCTTCCTCCCTCTCTCTCCCTCTCCTCGCTTCCTCCCTCTCTCTCCCTCTCCTCGCTTCCTCCCTCTCTCTCCCTCTCCTCGCTTCCTCCCTCTCTCTCCCTCTCCTCGCTTCCTCCCTCTCTCTCCCTCTCCTCGCTTCCTCCCGCTCTTCCTTTCTCTCTCCCTCTCTCTCTCCTCTCTCCCCCTCTCTCTTGTTCTGCTAAATGTGTGGGCGTGCGAGACAGCTTGAGATGTTTGTCTTTGCTTCGTTTTTTTTTGCTCGTTTTTTTCTGCTCGTTCTGTGCAGCGAGCGAGAGAATCTGTTCACAGCTTGATCGCTGGCTGCTGGCTGCTGGCTGCTGCTACGCTGCCGTGCTATAGCGCTTCACTGTATACCGTCGTTATCCAACGAAACCTCGTAACCTCCTAAACCAAAAACTGTCACTTTACAGGGATTTAACCCATTTTTGGCAGGAACCCCTTTTGGTGTTAGCATTACTGTAATGTTTGTTTGTTTGTTATGCTTTAGCTATTGAAAAATAGCAGATCTACAAGCTCATAGCGCGCCACCGAGTGGCGCGCTACGAGCTTGTAGGTCTGCTATAGAACGACTGACATAATAGAAACATAGCTTTTTCAGAAAACTGTCAGGATGTATAGAAGACATTTTTTTAATCTGATCTCAGGTCAAAATGGGTTAAAATTCAACAATGGCTATAGGAAAAAAAACAAACAACCGATCTTACACAAGCTCAAAGCGTTTTGAGCTTGTTTTTCCCCGCTATACTTTTGTGCGACACCGTCCACGAGGACGAGGCTGTAGGTCGTTAATTTAACGAATAAACGTAACAAAAGTTCAAATGAGGAGATAGGAGGTTTCTGCCCCGATGCCAGCCGTGATTTACATAAACACAAATGTGGCTGCTGGAGTGCTTTAACACATTTAGGCCTCAAATAAAATAAAATCAAATAAATCTTCTAAATTCTGACTCTTATGAAATATACCACATGTTTCTGTATCAGTGGTGCTCCATATTTCATGTCAAGTATACCCCAAAAATGATACGTAATTGGCCGACGACCACCGCCCCCATCTAAAAATATGTCATTCCATGAAAGCAAAAAATATGAGTAAAAAAAAAAACGTTCGCTCTGAAAGAATATACATTCAAAGATTTGTGCCGCGATTTTTTTTTTCGTCCAAAAATAGCAGACCTATACAAGCTCATAGCGCAGGCACTCAGTGGCGCGCTATGAGCTTGTAGATCTGCTATTTTTTTCAATATCTTTAAAGTACAACACCAAAAGGGGGTTCCGGCCCAGAATGGGTTAACACTCCAGAGTGCCGGTCTTATCACTCCACTCTGTTTCCATGGCGATGTGAGATGGTGCCGGTTACGGTTACCTCCGTTCCCTCAGCCCCTCCCCCTCCATCGCCACATGGTCTTCTTCTGCTGCCTCACCTCCACGGTTTACCTTTTAACCCATTCTGAACGGGAACCCATTTTGGTGTTAGCATTATGCTATGCTCTAGCTATTGAAAAATAGCAGATCTACAAGCTCATAGCGCGCCACCGAGTGGCGCGCTACGAGCTTGTAGGTCTGCTATTTTTGAAAAATCGAAGAACGACTGACATTTTTTAGAATCTGATCTCAGGTCAGAATGGGTTAATCAGACCAGTGTGTGTCCAGTGGAAACCTCGCATGAATCTGATCTCAGGTCAGAATGGGTTAACCAATTTATACCCGAGGACGATTCTATACAAAAATGTCTTCTATAAATCCTGACAGTTTTCTGAAAAATGTTTCTATAATATGTCAGTCGTTCTTCGATTTTTCAAAAATAGCAGACCTATACAAGCTCGTAGCGCGCCACTCTGTTGCACCGCTTTGAGCTTGTAGATCTGTTATTTTTCAATAGCTCAAGCATAACATAATGCTATAACACCAAAAGGGGTTCCCGCCCCAAAATGGGTTAAAGGTATAGGCTGACTGATATCGTTTTGTTTAAACTTTCCTCTGCTATACGCAGGATTTGAACCCGGCTTGAAACCATGAGCGCAAGTGCTGATTATTTTCGGGTCAAAAAGTTTCGGGTCAAAGTTTGTGTCAGATCCTGTGTGTCTACAGTAGGTGAGGCATGACCTTTGACACCATCTAAATGTCTCAATAGAAGAGCAGGGAGACCCAATACAACCACTCCCGATTGTATATACGTTATATTGTATTAAAGGAGCAAGGAGTCAAGGGGTTTGCATGTCTTAATGACTGTTGGTATAGGGCGTTCCACATTTTGGTGGCATAGAAGTGAAAATAATTTAGTCCCTTGTTTTTGCCGAATCTGGGCGGGTGCAGTACTTAGTTTAGACAGTTTTTGGTTTAGACTATAGTCATTGGTGTGGTAAAATCTCACCCGCTTTCACAGCGTTTAACGGCGTACAGGAAACACACTCAGAACGGCTCAGCTGGCTTTGGTTCATTTATAGAAATTACACGACATTGGTTAGACCAGTCATTACTCCTACAACTACAACCTATCTCAAACCCTCACCCTAAACCTAACCTCCCACGGGGCAGCACACCTAAACCTAACCTTAACCCATGTCTAACCAATGACTAGTCTAAACTAAGTATGCACCCCATCTGGGCTGTACATGGTTCGTAGCACTCCCTCTGAAAAACACTCATTCGGCCAAAAATGGCCACAGCAGCACAAAGGATCGAGGTGGCTCCTATGGCCAAATTGAACCTTTTTGTGTGTAATTGTCGATGTCAGGCCTAAATGGGTTCTGGTGCAGGTCCTATTGGACCTGCTGCAACTCTACCCTAATCACCACTCGGTACCTTTTTTATTCCACCGTATACTAAAGTATGTGGGACCGGATTAAAACACACCAATGCAAGGAATACATTTTATTTCTGCTTTATTTTGTATATTTCTTTTCGTATTTTTGTATTTGTTTTTTGCAAAAAAACGAACGCTATACTGACATTGTGTCAGAAACGTTCACATTTTTTCTGATAGAAACATCAGCTGTGGAGTAGAAAAGAATCGCCAATGAGTTTCTTTTTATTTACCTCCTTTATTTTATTCTCTCCCTCTCTCTCTGTCTCTCTGTCTCTCTCTCTCTCTCTCTCTCTCTCTCTCTCTCTCTCTCTCTCTCTCTCTCTCTCTCTCTCGGTTGTGTTGAAAGTGATGGCTGCTCTGCCACACTTCCCCCTCCATATGTGACAAAGCCAAACAGGCAGAGATGTCAGAAGTTTTTTCCTGGGAAAAAACTTGGGAGTACACTTGAATATGCAGTGAGACTGAGAGGAGGCATTGCATCTGCTATTTCTCACAAAGTTTCACACCACTTAAAATAGCTGTGGCACTTTTTAGCGGTTATACATCCCCTCTCTCTCTCTCTCTCTCTCTCTCTCTCTCTCTCTCTCTCTCTCGCCTCTAAGCCAGATAAACCTGTCATAAATCAAGCCTGACTCAACTCCTGTGCCCTGAGTTCTGGGTGTTACACTGCACCACATGGTGGATACGTTTGGATTCTCTCTCTGCAAGCCGCCTGGAATCCAGGCTTTTCGGCCAACTTCTTTTCTTCCTTTGCCATGTCATGGGGCAGCGGTGGCCGAACGGTTTGCGGAGCGGTCTTGATATCGGAAGGTCGCTATAGTTCGTATCCCCGGACCGGCACGTTAAAATTACCAAGTGCTCAAGTGCCCTTGAGCAAGCTGGCATTGAACCCCTACCATGAAATGTTCTATGAGCAGGGCCTGGCTGTAAACAAGTTCTTGAGCTTAGTCCAGTTACCCTGGGTAAACATGGTACCTTTCCTTTCCTTAGTCCAGTTACCCTGCAGGGTAAACATGGTACCTTTCCTTTCCTTAGTCCAGTTACCCTGGATAAACATAGTACCTTTCCTTTGTCATCATGGCTGTATTATTATTGTGGTCAAATTCTGACACAGTTTCTCATATAGCTTGACCCGAATAAGAGAGCAGGTTTTCTTGTTAGATTGGTTTGGGGAGACACGAATAGATCAGCATAATTATATGGGACTTGTGCAGAACTATTCTTGTGTGTGTGTGTGTGTGTGTGTGTGTGTGTGTGTGTGTGTGTGTGTGTGTGTGTGTGTGTGTGTGTGTGTGTGTGTCTGTCGAGCAGAAACCCTCCGTTTTGCTTGTAGATCGGACGGTGGTTAATTAAGCACCTCTATGATTGGACAGCTCCAATATGTGGTGTAGTAACTTATGGGGGTCTGTGGATACTGTAATACAGCCGTGTGTGTGTGTGTGTGTGTGTGTGTGTGTGCGCATTGTAATGTATGACGTAATCAGACGTTTTTAAACTTGTTTAAAACCACCAAATGATATGTATTTGGCCATGGGGACCCCCCCCCGTGGACCCCCCCATATGAAAATGTTTCATGTCAGAGGGAAACCCAGGAGAGACGGTCGACTTGCATGTGTTTTATTATTGTAAATTATTCAAAACAAAAACCTTTCAAACACGTGCTCGCTCGTGGCCTGCTTGAGAACCGAACGTTCTAAATCACTCTTCTATAAATCTTATGAGATTTCTGAAAAACGTGTGTTGCCGTGCAAGCTAAAACTGCTCTGCCAGTTCTATTGGGTTGGCCCAGAGCCTTAGATATAGACAGTTACGCAAACTGAGTTCACTTCATGGGGCTTCAGTCCAATGGCGGCTCTCCTACATAGACTGCTATTGAGAATAGACACAAGTCCTGGACCGGAAGTATAGGCAGAAATGCATTGGACCCAGGCGGCAACAGCCCAGCTTTAATGATCTTAAAGGTATATTCAGTGATTTCACTCAAAAAACCTTAGGTTTCGTTTTTGGCTGTGGGACCTAAGCCACAACAAAACAAAAAAATAAGTGATATTTGAATTAAGTGAAATTACTGAATATACCTTTAAATCCCTTTATTTTAGATTGTTTTGTAGTAATAGTATACAACATAAACATTAAAGAGACTTAACGTGTTACGTCCAGGGAAACTCCCCCCCCTGTCAGGTGTAAAGGAGCAACTTGGACACTCAGGCATGAAGGAAGCATGAGTTCAAGTCCGTTGCTCTCCCCTTGTCCCCCATATATGGGGACTAGGTTGGTGGAGGGTGTGTAGAGCCCAGGATCACATTAGATGATTGACACAGGGGTGAAAAATGGGTTACAAAATCGTGGGATAAAAAATATATATTAAAAAAAAAAAAAAAACATTAAAGAGACTTTAGTTGTTACTGTACAATACTTTAAAACATGTAATAATAATAATAATAGCTCAGATTTATATAGCGCTTTTCTAACTAAGTAAAACAGGGTTAAAAAGATAAAAGGATAAACGAGACGTCAACTGGGGAAGGCTATTTCGAAGAGGTGGGTTTTGAGTGAGGTTTTGAAAGAGAGGAGATGGTTGGGGAGTTCATTCCAGAGTTTGTGTAAGGATGGAGAGGGTTCTTGGTCACAAGCGCGGAAAAAGTGCTGACCTTTGGTCTTGGATGTTCTTCAGTTTTGGGAGCAAATTAAGAATGCTTAAATTGCAAGGTTAGTTTTAGGATCTCATACAGACAAGGTTGACAATTAATAATCGGACGGAGATTGGTGCTGGCAAGCTTATAAAAGGAGGGAATGACGTCACAACTAGGTAGGCGTGACGACATCCCTGACCGTTTGGGGGCCGAAACATAGCGGTACCAGGTGCGGTACTTGGCCTTGCGGACCTTCAGGAGGTTGGCTTCACTGGACCTGAGGGAGCGGGGGGGGGGGGGGGACGACATATGGTTCAAGAAGATCGGAGAGGTAGGGGGGAGCCAGGTTATTGAGAGCTTTGTATAGGTGGTGAGCAGGATTTTTGTACACATGCTTAAAAGATAGCTCTTATTTGCGCCGCCCTCTTTGAAAACAATGTATTTCGATAACTCCAGGTTGTCTCATGAGTTCAGGGCTGCATGAACAGCTGCTCGAGTGCTGGGGTTTCCGCCAACCCCTCTATATCGTATAACTCTTCTATTAGATGGGCTCTGGGTTGACGTGGGTTGAACCGAGACAGTGGACACCGGTTCTGAAGCCCATATAAACTCACTGTCACGTCTCGTCCTCAGATCTTTAGGTGCTGCCGACTATATAAGGTCTATCGATCAGCCACAGTGCGCTAGTACAGTCGCCACCGGGCCTACTTGGGAACGATGCAATTTTGGAACCTATAATGATATACTGTACGTTGTCATAGCACCCGTTTTAACTGTCAGCCTCGTGTCCCACATGGAGATCTGTGAGGTCAGGTCAGGCAGATCCTGCTCCTGCTACTGGTGAACTGTAAGCCTGCAGTATACCACCTGTTTCAGTCGGACAGAGAAGGTTTGTTGGCTCTGCAAACTGCAAACTGAAAAGTGTACTTCATGGCAATCATTTCGGCTCACTGGTTGAGTTGAAAGGAGTTGGCCTCATTAGGCCCACTGGCAGAGCCTGTGGGCCAGAGCCTTTTGTGGTGTTTCTGGAGAACCGTGTTGTCCGACCGACTCGATACCGGGCACTGCACTCCCTGTGGGGGGTGTGGAACGCGTGTGTCGAATGTGAAGTCGGTGGGTCAAACGGTTCTCGGGCTATACGTGCATTACAACCGTACACGCACGTACGCATTTATAGTAAAAACCTGATTACAAATTAATTTCAACCATAATTGTTACATTATTACAAACCCCCATACATAGCCCTGCCCTATAGGCTTAATGCAGTACATGTGCAGACAAATGCACACCTTAATGTGCACGCTTATGTAGCCTACATACAATTATACCTCCGCGTTTAGGTTGGGTCAACGGCAGCATTATGTTGTGGTGGGGGACGTCTGGGAACCTTATTCACTAGTACAGTAGATATACAGTAGATATAGTGCAGACTATAAGGTGCTGCACCTAGTCAGCCACAGAGCGCTAGTATCTATCAACTCAGTGTGTGCTAGGTGGTGGAGCCACAGCTCCACAGTATCTAAATATCAACTCAGTGTGTGCTAGGTGGTGGTGCCACACCTCCACAGTATCTAAGTATCAACTCAGTGTGTGCTAGGTGGTGGAGCCACAGCTCCACAGTATCTAAATATCAACTCAGTGTGTGCTAGGTGGTGGTGCCACACCTCCACAGTATCTAAGTATCAACTCAGTGTGTGCTAGGTGGTGGTGCCACACCTCCACAGTATCTAAGTATCAACTCGGTGTGTGCTAGGTGGTGGTGCCACACCTCCACAGTATCTAAGTATCAACTCAGTGTGTGCTAGGTGGTGGTGCCACACCTCCACAGTATCTAAGTATCAACTCAGTGTGTGCTAGGTGGTGGTGCCACACCTCCACAGTATCTAAGTATCAACTCAGTGTGTGCTAGGCGGTGGTGCCACACCTCCACAGTATCTAAGTATCAACTCAGTGTGTGCTAGGTGGTGGTGCCACACCTCCACAGTATCTAAGTATCAACTCAGTGTGTGCTAGGTGGTGGTGCCACACCTCCACAGTATCTAAGTATCAACTCAGTGTGTGCTAGGTGGTGGTGCCACACCTCCACAGTATCTAAGTATCAACTCAGTGTGTGCTAGGTGGTGGTGCCACATCTCCACAGTATCTAAGTATCAACTCAGTGTGTGCTAGGTGGTGGAGCCACACCTCCACAGAGAGCACTGTTTGCTTAGCAACCAGAGTGGTAATAATAGACATGGATCTCATTCCGCAGGATGGTGGCAGTGTGAGACACGCTATGGTGTGCTCTGCTCTCGTGTGTGTGTGTGTGTGTGTGCGTGCGTGCGTGTCACAACCAATGTTCTTTAGATCAAGAAAACTGGTAACTGGTAGCAATCATTCTCATTACGAGCAAGGACCTCTCCTGTCGGTCGAAAAGCTACCACAGATTAGAGATTTTGTGTGTTGTGTGTGTGTGTGTGTGTGTGTGCGTGTGTGTACGCACGCACACACACACACACGCACACGTGTGCACGCCAATCAGTGGTCTGTTGCAGTGAAGTGAATTCTGTTCAACTACTTATTATAATAGTTTGCTGTCGAGCAGAAACCCTGTTTCTCCATTTTTCTCTGTTTTTTTCTTCTAAAAGAGTGTTGCTTGTGTTGCTTGTGGATCGGACAGTACGGTTAATTAAGTCTGTCTGGGTTTTTCCTTTCCTTTTCTTTTTCCCAGCACCACACTGACGTCAACACGGATCAGTTCAACATACTGTCGGTACCAGAGAGTCTTGTAGACCAGTGGTTCCCAAACTTTTTCGTGTCAAGGACCCCCAAATCAACATTTATTAGGCCACGGACCCCCCCATTCGAAAACATGTGCCAGTGACCCCGATAAGGGAGGATTTCTACTGCTCTATAGCAGTGATTCCGAAACATATTAATTTCATGGACCCCCCCAGTTTCACACGCATTATGCTATACGGACCCCCCCCATTTTAATGGCATTTCTATCTCTGGTACCCCAATTTATATTGTAAAACCACTGTTAATTTAACTCTGAGAGTGTACAATGTTGTGTGCTCGTCATCAGAGCATACAGTAATGGACCTGCCGGACCGGACCGGGTACAGTAAAAAAAAAAAGGCATTGTAAAATTAAAAAATATTGTCCCAAGGTTTATTGCAGGAAAGGAAAGGAAAGTCAAATTATCATTTATGCTGACTATACCTTAGTGTATTCGTTTTATACTTACTCTATGATTATTGTTGCCTTGTGATGTGCTTAGAGAGAAATAGCGCATTATTAGATAATTCACAGAAAGGGAGATGTGATGATCATGATCATTATCCATTGTCTTTAAAGGAGAATTCCATACTAAAAGGCTTTCTTACCTTTCTTTGTAGTTGTTACGTCCCCACCAAAGAGGTCCAGGTGTTATTTTGTGCAAAAGCTCCTTATTGGCTATTTCCCCTACCATAAGCCCTAAATGAATTGCATTTAATTGAATGGGAATTGAATGGGGCTATGGGGTGTTGTGCTAATTCGCTTATTTCCAATCGCTCAAAATTATAATTTATTTGTATACATCCTCTCTTCATAATGTAAATAATATCCCAAGCGGCACACTTTAGTACTTCTTTCGATGGAAATAAGCGAACTAGCACAACACCCCATAGCCCCATTCAATTCCCATTCAATGCAATGCAATTCATTGAGGGCTTATGGTAGGGAATGAGCAAAAAGGAGTTTTTGCACAAAATAACACCTGGACCTCTTGAGTGCATGGGGACGTAACAACTACAAAGAAAGATAAGAAAGCATTCTAGCATGGAATTCTCCTTTAACCAAAGCTCAGACATGCAACTTTGGTACTCCGAGGGACTCCATGATAAAGGGACCAAGTTGTTTTCACTGTGGAGGGTAAGAAACTCAGAAGGAAAGGCTACTGAGGGGAAACTGAGCTGACTCTGGATGGAGCAATAAGGATCTGTCATGCAAGTGAACTGTCCCAGATCAGATCAGTGAGGACACTATCAAAAGGCTCACGCTGTTGCTGCATACTCCAGAACAAAATACATAATCTCTCGTATGTCTCATTCTTCTTTGGAGAGCAATAATGTGCATCAAACTTCTCGAGCACTTTATCCAATTTATTTACTTTTGTCTTTTCCGGCTCGTCCTAGACAAACGTTATTGTACACTTCAATAGCTTTGTTTGGCCTGCCATTGTAAGAAGTATAATGCTACTTTCCTTGCATCCCGACTTTGCTGGAATTGCCGTTTGAAGGCACGCCAGTTGCTGTCGACATTCCCATGCAGTCAGCTTCAGACGCTCTGGTTTATCTATGTCCATGTTGATTGTCGCAATTTCTTCTTTGCTTTTATAGTTGAGTTTTTACTCCTGGTGCCATGTTCTGTTTGTTGACTCCAAGGCTTCTTTATTCAATCAAACGGGTATACAAATGTTTGTCCTTGACATGAACTCTATCTATCTCCTCTGACTTCCTGTCTCTGTTTGCCCTTATATGGATTTCACTACTGACACAGACACTGACACCTTGTGGTTAAAGATAATAGATAATGATCAGGGTCGTCACAAATGCGTCACAGCTATGTGGTCGTTCGTAAATAACTCACTCTGTGACGTCACCGCCCACCACACTGACCAAACAAACTGACCACATTCACGGTGCGCATTTTCCGAACGCACCCTTTATAGTCGGCCCCCGGCAGGATCCGCCGGGAGAATCTAGACGCAGCTGCGCGACATGAGACTAATTAATTAGAGCGACAGAGAGAGAGTGAGAGAGAGAGCTTAAGTGTGTGTGTACGTGTGTGCATCAATTAACCAAAGGTGCAGATGATCAGAAATCAGCAGAGAGTGAGCGACGTTTGCGCTACTCTATGCCGAACAAAATAAATTACAAGATAATAGACATTTCAGAATGTATTTTGAAACCGGTCTTTAAAAAAAAATCCCTAAATCCGCCTGTGTGTGCGTGTGTGCGTGCGTGTGTGTGTGTCACGCTGAACAGGATTATAGCGTGTTCCCCTGAATGAAAGGCATGATAAAACGGTGTGGGTGGCGGTAGCTTTGCTCCTTTAGCCCATTTAGGGCCTGACGTCAAAAAAAAAGAAAAAAACGTTCGCTCTGAAAGAATAATATATTCAAAGATTTTTTTTTACGATTTTTCAAAACTAGCAGACCTACAAGCTGCTATGAGCTTGTAGATCTGCTATTTTTCAATAGCTAAAGTTAAGTAAATAACATAATGCTTAGTTAAAACCCGTCCAAAATGGGTTAGTCCTCAGCAGCAAACACCTCCAGTGATGAATGGGGGAGAGAGTGTGTGTGTGTGTGTGTGGGGGGTGGGGGGGGGGGGGCACAGAGCACACGTTGAATTGTGGGACAAAACATTTTGTGGTTATACAACATCTGAAAAAAAAAGAAAAATACAAAATGATACCATAATTACACAACCTCTGATAGAGATTGGTTGCGCTCAGAACTATATATACAGACCTTTATTTTTTTCTTCCAGTGACCCCACTCTGCATGGGTCACTGGCTCCTGTTTGACCTACTGTACACAGAGCTGTTTGGAAGTTCATGGTTTAAAGTCAGAATAGAAAGGCGCTCGGGTGGTTGCAGTGGTAAAAAATTATAGTTGCATTATAGTTGGAGGAGGAGGAGGAGGAGGAGGAAGAGGAGGAGGGTGATATTTGTCAGTGGGGAGTGTTGGGCGGGAGGATGAAGATTCTGCATCCTCCCGGTGGGAGCTCCTCACTGACAGGTGGGTTAACCCATTCTGACCGGGCACCCATTTTGGTGTTGGCATCATGTTATGCTTTAGCTATTGAAAAATAGCAGATCTACAAGCTCATAGCGCGCCACCGAGTGGCGCGCTACGAGCTTGTAGGTCTGCTATTTTTGAAAAATCGAAGAACGACTGACATTTTTTTAAATCTGATCTCAGGTCAGAATGGGTTAATCAGACCAGTGTGTGTCCAGTGGAAACCTCGTATGAATCTGATCTCAGGTCAGAATGGGTTAATATAGGATACAACATACTGTAGGTGACGAGACAGAACTGTGTGTGTTTAGATCGGCTATTTTCAGCAAGTGAAAAAAACGTCATTACGACAGCATCAAGCCCCGCCAAAATACATTTTAGTCAAATGTAGATTCAGTCGACTAAAATCTTATATTTAGTTGACTAAAACTATAGACTAAACATTAACACATTCCAGGTGACTAAAATAAAATGTGACTAAATGAAAACTATTCAAGAGACTACGACTAAAACTAAAATCAAAATTTGCGGGTGCAGTCCTTAGTTTAGACAGTTTTTGGTTTAGACTAGTCATTTGGTTAGACCAGTCATTAGTCCTATACAACTACAACCTATCTCAAACCCTCACCCTAAACCTATCCTCCCACGGGGGCAGCACACCTAAACCTAACCTTAACCCATGTCTAACCAATGACTAGTCTAAACTATAAGTATGCACCCCTAACCTCCCACGGGGCAGCACACCTAAACCTAACCTTAACCCATGTCTAACCAATGACTAGTCTAAACTATAAGTATGCACCCCTAACCTTACCTCCCACGGGGCAGCACACCTAAACCTATAACCTTAACCCATGTCTAACCAATGACTAGTCTAAACGAAGTATGCACCCTAAACCTAACCTCCCACGGGGCAGCACACCTAAACCTAACCTTAACCCGTGTCTAACCAATGACTAGTCTAAACTAATTATGCACCCCAAATCTGCTGCCATAAACAACACCGGATGCCACTGTAGCCAGAAGCGAAGTGTGGGGGCAAAAAAAAAAATCTGAATTTGGATCCCAGGCAGACTATGGGCTGTATTTTGCGTGTCTTAAGTACCAGGTCTTATTCCCTAACTTGAGTAAACTAAAGACCTGGAGGCGTAATCAATGCTCTTTGGCTATTCTGAGTGGCCAAAGAGCATTGATCACGCCTCCAGGTCTTTAGTTTACTCAAGTTAGGGAATAAGACCTGGTACTTAAGACACGCAAAATACAGCCCTGTAGCTGTTATTACCTGTCTGTCCAACACAGCCATGTGTGGGCCAGGCCTTCTGGAGCAGATGCTATAGCTGCTGCACAACTTACTCATTTCTATATACTTGCCCAGAAAATAAAAACTGTGTCTTCTCCCTTTTGTTGTTCTCGCAACTTTTTCTGTCCTCGAATGACTTCTCCTTTTCCCTTCAGTCTTCAGCTGTTTTCCACTGCGTAATTTCTGCTGCTTTCTGTCCGTGTACGGGTTTTACTTCTTCATTCTGCAAGAGAGAGACATTGAACGTCCTAAAGATAATACGGTATACAGGTGGAAACCTCATGATGATCAAATCAGATCTGATATACTGTACTTTTTTGGGTGCCGTGACATTTTGTCCGACAGCTGATTATTATTATAGGTGCGTTTATTGGTCTGACTCCTTGAGAGAGTTCAGTATAGTTGAGTACATTCTGTAACTGTCTGTATACTGTGCTTCAGTGGATCCCAAAGTGAGGACAGATGGACCCCCAGGGGTCCTTGAGAGGGTTCCAGGGGGTCCCCCCATGCTAAATGATAGTTTAGAACCAAATGGACCCTTATGGGGTCTGTAACTCTGAGAGTGTACAAATGGGTCTGTAACTCTGAGAGTGTACAATTGGGTCTGTAACTCTGAGAGTGTACAATTGGGTCTGTAACTCTGAGAGTGTACAAGTGGGTCTGTAACTCTGAGAGTGTACAAATGGGTCTGTAACTCTGAGAGTGTACTAATGGGTCTGTAACTCTGAGAGTGTACAAATGGGTCTGTAACTCTGAGAGTGTACTAATGGGTCTGTAACTCTGAGAGTGTACAAATGGTAGGTAACTCTGAGTGTCCCGAGCTAAATGATTATTATGAACCAAATGGACCTTTTATGGGTCAGTAACTCAGAGTGTACAAATTTAACTCTGAGAGTGATTTAACTCGGAGTGTATACAAATGTGGTTCCATTTGTACACTCTCAGAGTTAAATCTTCTCTTATGGGGGTCCCTCATGGCATGTCTTTTCGAATGGGGGGTCCGATGGGGGGTCCGAGGGGCTATAATTAGTGTCAAAGTGGGGGTCCTTGTGGGACATTAAACAGTTTGGGAAGCACTGCACTATAAAGCACCTAAAAGTACAGTATAAATACTCCTTTAGGGGGAGAAACATCCTCCAGTAAATATACTCACATCCTCCAGTAAATATACTCACATCCTCCAGTAAATATGCTCACATCCTGCAGTAAATATACTCACATCCTCCAGTAAATATACTCACATCCTCCAGTAAATATACTCACATCCTCCAGTAAATATACTCACATCCTCCAGTAAATACGCTCACATCCTCCAGTAAATATACTCACATCCTCCAGTAAATATACTCACATCCTCCAGTAAATATACTCACATCCTCCAGTAAATATACTCACATCCTCCAGTAAAATATACTCACATCCTCCAGTAAATAATTATACTCCAAGAACATGTGAGCGCGCACGCACACACACACGCACACACACACACACACACACACACACACACACACACACACACACACACACACACACACACACACACAGAGCCCTATAGCTCTCCACTGTATTGGGCTAATCATGTTTGTGTGCTGATAGCGTTTATTATCCGAGGCCGCGGTTTCCTCTGTAGAGCCAGGAGGAGGAGGAGGAGGAGGACAGATCTTATTGGAGGACAATCTAAGTCTAACAGATCTTATAGGCCGACCGCGGCTAAAAAGGCAGCCATTGATTTGTGGAGAGCGAGAGAGAAGAGTCTCAGTGGGCCCTTATGTGGGAAAATGGCAAACAGTATCAGAGGGGGCTGGCGGTGTGTGTGTGTGTGTGTGTGTGTTGTGTGTGTGTGTGTGTCTGTGTGTGTGTGTGTGTGCGCGCAGGGGGAATCGATGCCAGTATCGCCCGGGCCCCCATAGTTTCCATTTCCTTCAGAGTGTCTCTGAGGCCCCACAGGCATCCACCGCGCATCTCTTAACCCATTCTGACCTGAGATCAGATTCTAAAAATGTCTTCTATACATCCTGACAGTTTTACATTCTGACCTGAGATCAGATTCTAAAAATGTCTTCTACATCCTGACAGTTTTACATTCTGACCTGAGATCAGATTCTAAAAATGTATTCTACGTCTGTTGTTATTCCTGCTGGTCCTTGACATGAAAAAGGTTGAGCACAGCTGACATAGAAACATAACGTTTTTCATAAAACTGTCATGATTTTATAGAAGACATGTATATAATCGAGCTCAGGTCTAAATGTGTTAAACACCTCCTCTGCCACCCCCATCCCCCCCCCCCCCTCATCCTAATCTACGTCCTCCCACACCCCCCCCCCCCTCCTCCTCCACCCCCCCCCCCCCCCCCCCCCCCGCCTCACTGTCGGCATCTTGGCATTGTTGCCAGCTTCTCTTCCATGGGGAGTACAACCCACGCAGCTCCCAATCGTTTATCTTCTCCCTGCACAAAGCCACAGATCACAGGGGGGAGGGGGTGAGGGTTTAACCCATTTAGGCCTGACAGGTCGACATTTATAAAATTGTATTTTTTTTCGGAAAAAATGTTTCTATATGTCAGTGGTTCTCAATATTTAATGTCAAGAACCCCAAAAATTATAATGTATAGATTTGCGCCACATTTTCACGATTTTTCAAAAATATAGCAGACCTACATATACAAGCTCATTCGGTGGCACGCTATGAGCTTTTAGATCTGCTGTTTCTCAATAGCTATAAAGCATAGCATATAATGCTAACATATACCAAAAGGGGTTGTTCCTGCCCAAAATGGGTTATAATGTTGCAATGCAATTTCTCCCTCATTCCCTCCCTCTTTCAGCCTGCCTCTGCCTGCCTGCCCCTCCTCTCTCCTCCTGGCATCGGTGGGTGGTGTTGCGTCTTGCGTCAACCCTCCTCCGAAAACATCCGATTTATACACGCGAGGCCACGCTTGTACGGTATATAAGTCGGCTGTTTTTTTGGGGGTTTTTGTGTGACACTGACCGTGGTACGACAAAGTATAATTCGGCCTTTTTTTTCCCACTGTAGATCCTTGTTGACGGCGTGGATATAGGAGGTGTGTAGCGTGGACGGGTATGAGCATGTTCTTGGCGTTTAGCCCCCACAATGCGCTCGGCTTTCCTTAACCCATTCTGACCTGAGATCAGATTCATACGAGGTTTCCACTGGACACACACTGGTCCGATTATAACCCATTCTGACCTGAGATCAGATTCTAAAAAAATGTCAGTCGTTCTTCGATTTTTCAAAAATAGCAGACCTACAAGCTCGTAGCGCGCCACTCGGTGGCGCGCTATGAGCTTGTAGATCTGCTATTTTTCAATAGTTAATAGTTGGTGTTCAGAATGGGTTAAGGCTTTAGTGGAACGGAGCCTTTGCCAATTTTTCGGTATATACTCGAATCCGACATGTCGGATAATATTTATTTCACATGTTTCAGGGCTATGATGCGCTCGATCGTCCTCTTTATGATGATTCACTCGCAACACAAAACGTGACCTTGTTTATACGACCCTTTATTATGGCTCCATTTGGTTCTGTTTTGTATACACTCTAATATACCCAGAGTTGCAAATAGACTTTTTAACATTTTAACTATGTATAGCTGGTGGTGGTGCACTTTCAACGATGTGCCACCAAGTTATTTTAAATCAGGTTAATGGTGGTGGTGGTGTCATGTCAAGGACCCCCAAATTGACACTAATTAGCCCGCCGTGGACCCCCATTTGAAGAGATAAGGTCGCCAGTTCGAACCCTATGTGGGCTCCCCCAGAGTCACTGCAGTCCAAGTGTCCTTGAGCAAGAGACACTGAACCCCTTAATTGCTCCCGATGTGCTGGTTTGGTGCCTCGCATGGTTTCCGTCGCCATCGGTGTATGAATGTGTGTGTGTGTGAATGGGTGAATGTAATGCACAATCTATATGTAAAGCGCCTTGGATAAAAGGCAAATGGTAAATGGTGCATTTACATAGCGCCTTTATCCAAGGCTCTTTACATAGATTAGTGCATTACATTCACCCATCCACACACACATTCATACACCGATTTGCGGCGGAAGCCATGCAAGGTATATACCAACCAGCAATTTGGGGGGGTTCAGTGTCTTTGCCCACAAGGACACTTCGACATGTAGACAGGAGGAGGAGAAGCCGGGATTCGAACCGCCGACCCCATGGATCATTGGACGACCTGCTCTACCTCTTGAGCCACAGTCACCCCCAAGGCCCTATACTGTATATAAATGCACCATTTACCATTTATATGCCAGGGACCCACATAAGAGAAGATTTTTACGGCTCTATAGCAGAGTTTCATTCCCTTGTTGCTCCACTGTGTCTACACAACACCTCTCTCTCTACCCAGAGAGCCTCGATCTCTCTCTCTCCTCCTCGGCCCGTCCATCAGTCCAGTCTGTTCCCAAGGCAACGCTGGCCGGCCAGCCAGGGAGGGAGGGAGGGAGGGAGGGAGGGAGAGGGGGGGCACTGGTCAGTCCTCTTCTCTCAGATGGTTGAAAAATAAAGCTCCTCATTTCTCTTTCATCTAAACACGCCAGCAGCCCTGCGTGTGTGTGTGTGTGTGTGCGTGCGTGCGTGCGTGCGTGCGTGCGTGCGTGCGCGCACAGGGCTCAGGAGAGCAAACACTCTGTGTTCTGTTCCGCTTGCTTTGAGTTCTATAACCTGATATTCAGACTCTCTCTCTCTCTCTCCCTCGAACCCACCGCCCGAGACTGCAACACACACACACACACACACACACACACACACACACACACACACGCACACACACACTGAAAGGGGCCCCTTGAGGTACGTATGGGCTATTTTCCGAGCGGCGCTTTCGGGCAAACACGGGTCCACAATATCGAGAGCTCTCGCTCTCACATTTTCATTACGTCTTTTCTCCTGCCAATATTTGAGGAGGGAGTTGGCATTTTTTAGTTTTTTGATTTCGTGCAAGAGAGAGAGAGAGAGAGAGAGGTTGATCTCCCACTGATGGAGGTCATCGCCATCTCTCTCTCTCTCTCTCTCTCTCTCTCTCTCTCTCTCCGATCTATTTTTCATACTTCATTTTCATTTCATTAGATGCTATTCTAATATCCCATTTTGACATGAGATCAGGTTCTAAAAAATGTCTTCTATACATCCTGACAGTTTTCTGAAAAAGCTATGTTTCTATATGTCAGTCGTTCTTCGATCTTTCAAAAAAATAGCAGACCTTACAAGCTATATACAAGCTCGCTATGAGCTTGTAGATCTGCTATTTTTCAATAGCTATAAAGCATGACGTGATGCTATAAACACCAAAAGGGGTTCCCGCCCAGAATGGGATATTTGTGAGGCTGTGGTAATGTGATGTTTGATCCATCTGACCACCAGAGGCATGCGGCTGATCTCCTATCATCCTGAGTTAATTCAAGAAAACTTCAAACCCCAGCATCCATATTATATATATATATATATATATATATATATATATATATCACCATATTCTCTAGGGAAGACTTCTGCGGAACATTTTTCAGATCTGCAAGCTCACAACGTGTTGCGTTTTGCACACCGTTGTGCGAGTTGTAGAGCTTGTAGATCTGCAATTTCCTGCGACGATATTTCATGTTGAGGCGAAAACATATGAATGCCAAACTGGTATAGGGACTTCGGTCCACCAAAGTATTCCGCTGTATCCAAGTATTTCTGTATCCAAGTATTCCGCTGTATCCAAGTATTCCGGTGGTTAACTCTTTGAGGATTTAAACAATAACCCAAATGGACGCTTCATTACATACTGTCAGAGTTCAATTCACACTGAGGATTTTACTGTACAGTATTTGTGGAAACACTTTCAAGCAAGTTGAAACCCCTTTTGGTTAGTTACACTTTAGCTATATTGAAAAATAGCAGATCTATAGTGCCGCGCTACGAGCTTGTATAGGTCTGCTATTTTAGAAAAAATTGTGAAAATGTATAGCGCAAATCTTTGAATATATATTCTTTCACGTTTGTAACTCAAATCTTTGGTTCTTTTTTCAGATGGGGGTCGGAGGCCAATTACATATAATAATCTTGGGGGTCCTTGACATGAAAATGTTTGAGAACGACTGACATAGAATAAAATAGGTTTTTCAGAAAACTGTGGGTTAAGTTGACCCCTTTCAATCACAGCTTCTATACCTGTACATGCAGTATGAATATATATATATATATATACACTGTAAAGGTAATATACTGTGTACGATGCGGTTGTATTGACCTTAGATTTACATCATGGTCAAACATTGTCCGTTGAGTTGCTGCTGCTGCTGTGAAGAATGTTTTCACAATCCTACTACGAATGCACCAAACCTTGGCCTTTTGTGTCCGCGGACCGCGGCGATGCCTGGACAATCCCATGATGACGTTCCTCTCGTGCCAACGGAAGACTCTCTGAAACGTACTGGAATGTCACATTAGCGGTTTATATAGCCTAGCTATAGGACTGTCACAAGCGTTGATCTTTGATTCACCGTGGCTGTCACCTAATAGGATGCGACCTACAGTGGCGTGACAAGCTGCATGCTAACCCCCCGAGAGCCTTATATTGTGCTGTGGCGCTTGTCAGGATGCAGTGAATAGAAGCACTTTATACGTTTGTTGATGCCTGCAACATTATAACCCATTTTGACCTGACGTCGAAATTTAAAAGATGTCTCTCAAGATCCTGACAATTTTCTGAAAAACGTTATCTTTCTTTATCAGTTCAGTGGTGCTCAATATTTCATGTCAAGGACCCCAAAAATTATACGTAATATGCCGCCGGCTCCCCATCTGAAAATATGTTGTTCCGGGGACCTCCTCAGAAGCAAAGATTTGAGCTAAAAACTGAAACTCTGAAAGAATATTCAAAGATTTGAGGCACGTTTTCACGATTTTTCAAAAATAGCAGACCTACAAGTTCTGTAGATCTGCTTGTAGATCTGCTGTTTTTCAATAGCTAAAGCATAACATAAATTGCTAACACCAAAAGGGGTTCCCGCGCAGAATGGATTAATTTCGAGGCATTCCTTCATCCCCAGCACAGTACAGGCTGTAAGCAGCAACAACAACAACAACAACATGCTGATCTCCTGGGCTGATGCACGTCAAAACAGTTGAGTGTCCAAGGTGTTTTTTCCACATCAACCTCCATGCCACTCTTCTTCTCCGCGTTCAACCTGTCAATGTTCAGATCGGGGGCACGGTCGGTGGCACGGCACAGTTGGTATACTAGTGCTGTCGCCTCACAGCTAGAAGGTCCTGGGTTCGATTCCCGCTCGGGACGCTGTGGGCGGTGGCGGCGTGTTCCCTCCTCCGCGTCATCAGTGCCCATATACCCGAGGCGGGGTTGGCGAAAGGGCCTTTCTGTGTGGAGTTTGTATGTTCTCCCTGTGTCCACTATACTGCCTATAGGGTAGGTATATACCCTCCCCCTGGCCAGCCGGGGATCCTGATGGAGAGGATAAGAACTGGTCGGAATAATGTGTTCCTTCCACGCGCTACGTCCAACCAGGGAAACTCCCCCGCCTGTCCAGCTTGGACTCCTCATGCATAGAATGATAGAAGAAAGCATGAGGTCAGTCCGCTGAAAACAAAAAATTGTGAAAATATATAGCGCACATCTTTGAATATATATTCTTTCAGAGCGAACGTTTTGAACTCAAATCTTTGGTTTGGTTTTCAGAAAACTGTCTTTTTTTTTTTTTTTCGACGTCGGGCATAATTGGGTTAAGTGCATCATTCATGTTATGTTTGGTATAGTACAGTACAGTACAGTATACAGTACAGTAATGATCACACGCCGCAGGGCGCAGCGGCCGCTAAACAAAGCCAAAGGCAAAGTGCTTCAAAGGGAGCGACGTTGAGTGGCAGCTCACGTCGCGTTTTCCACCAAGCACCTGCATGACAGAGGGGTCGCCGTGCAGGCTTCAAAGGTGTGGAACCTAGTGTGTGTGTGTGTGTGTGTGTGTGTGTGTGTGTGTGTGTGTGTGTGCGCGCGCGCACACACACACGCCAGAGAAGTGTATACAACACGATGAAAAGCACCACATGAAAGCCGGTCCACACCTGCACACTGATGGGGTTTGATTAAAGTCGTGCGTGTGCGTGTGCGTGTGCGTGAGCGCGCTTGGGTGAAATGTTGTCTAAATTGTGCAGTATATTCTGTACTGTGTATGCTCTCAACCTTTTCTGCCTCAGGGACTTAAAGAGTCGCACAGGTGTTGTTCATGAGTGACCCACCCATCTGACTGTGTTGCTCGTGGCCCACCCATCTGACTGTGTTGCTCGTGGCCCACCCATCTGACTGTGTTGCTCGTGGCCCACCCATCTGACTGTGTTGCTCGTGGCCCACCCATCTAGAGTTAGAGTTGAAGTTAGAGTTTATTTTTTTATTTTTTGCAAAAGAAACATTGACCAAAAAGGTGGAGGTTGAAGCCTATAAGCTTATAGTGGCTACCTTTCTATAACAAATAAATGGCTTTCATCATGGGTAAAATAATACAACAAGGCAAACAGAAGGGGGAAAAAACAAGAAAACAAAACAAAAACAAACAAACATAACATAAAACAAAAACAAAGACAGACAGGACAATACAGTTAACAGGAACAAGACAAAAAAAACAACAAAAACAACAAAACACAAAACGAGAAAACAAAACATCATATCAATGTTCTATATGTATCTACTATTTTTGATCTATACAATTTTTTTAATTTTTTTATTGTACTACAGTTTTTTTTGTTTGTCATCCAATCCATTCCACAGCTTGACTCATACATTGGAATTATACTCCAGGAAAGTAAAGATAACTCAAATATTTCTACCTAAAGTACAGTATACTTGAGTACATATAGTGTAGTTACTTTACACCATTGAATGAAACATACTGGCTTCATCTTTATTATAACGGCATAAAATAAATAAAATAAAGACTCGTACGCCATGAGCGCTTAACCGAGGCATCCTTTTACCAGTTGCCAAGGAGACAGGGCTTCGTCTGATGCACTCTGGACTTTGTAGTTCACAGGTTACAGGAGACAGGGCTTCTCGTCTGATGCACTCTGGACTTTGTAGTTCACAGGTTACAGGAGACAGGGCTTCTCGTCTGATGCACTCTGCACTTTGTAGTTCACAGGTTACAGGAGACAGGGCTTCTCGTCTGATGCACTCTGGACTTTTTAGTTCACAGGTTACAGGAGACAGGGCTTCTCGTCTGATGCACTCTGGACTTTGTAGTTCACAGGTTACAGGAGACAGGGCTTCTCGTCTGATGCACTCTGCACTTTGTAGTTTACAGGAGACAGGGCTTCGTCTGATGCACTCTGGACTTTGTAGTTCACAGGTTACAGGAGACAGGGCTTCTCGTCAGATGCACTCTGGACTTTGTAGTTCACAGGTTACAGGAGACAGGGCTTCTCGTCTGATGCACTCTGGACTTTGTAGTTCACAGGTTACAGGAGACAGGGCTTCTCGTCTGATGCACTCTGGACTTTGTAGTTCACAGGTTACAGCCAACCATATAGCATCGTCTTAATCCATTCTGGGCGGGAACCCCTTTTGGTGTTTTAAAGCGTTCTGTTCTACTTTAGCTATTGAGAAATAGCAGATCTACAAGCTCGTAGCACGCCACCGAGTGGCGCGCTATGAGCTTGTAGATCTGCTATTTTTGAAAAGTCGTGAAAATGTTGGCGCAAATCTTTGAATATATATTTCAGAGCGAACATTTTGAACTACAATATTAGCCTCCGGGGGGGGGGGTCCCTGGAACTACATATTTTGAAATGGGGGTCCGTGGCTCAATAGAGATAATTCTGGGGGTCCTTGACATGAAAACACACTGACATAGAAACATGGGTTTTTCGGAAAAAGTCATTTTTTTGAATCGACCTCAGTCCAGAATGGGTTAACCTGCGAGGCTTCTGGGGGCAGAAAAGGCGCTCCGTAATGTGAATCCCATGCGCTGCGGTCCACCGTGAAGCCGTACGTATACACACACTAGCGGCCGTCGCAAAGTCACCCCCATAGTTTAGACACACACAAAAAAAAGCAGATCTCAGTTCAACACCCTTACAGGTGCATGTAGCGAGCAGCAAGCCGGTGTTAGCTCGCACCATTAGCAACATCACGGAGAGGGAAAATATGCCAATTAAAAGGTGAGAATGGTGCGGAGGAGGCAGCTTCTAGCACGAATACCTCCGGAGAGATCACCCCTGTCGCCTCGTACACGTCCCCCCCCCCCGCCCCCCACCCCCCAGGGAGGGGATAGCGCTCCAACCCCCGATCAATTTGCACCTTGTCTGCACTTCTGTGGCGCTGCCGCGGTCACACAATATACTCTGTGTTAATCCAACTACCGCCGCGGTCACACAATATACTCTGTGTTAATCCAACTACCGCCGCGGTCACACAATATACTCTGTGTTAATCCAACTACCGCCGCGGTCACACAATATACTCTGTGTTAATCCAACTATACCGCCGCGGTCACACAATATACTCTGTGTTAATCCAACTACCGCCGCGGTCACACAATATACTCTGTGTTAATCCAACTACCGCCGCGGTCACACAATATACTCTGTGTTAATCCAACTACAGAGGTCACACAATATACTCTGTTAATCCAACTACCGCGGTCACACAATATACTCTGTGTTAATACAAACTACCGCCGCGGTCACACAATATACTCTGTGTTAATACAAACTACCGCCGCGGTCACACAATATACTCTGTGTTAATACAAACTACCGCCGCGGTCACACAATATACTCTGTGTTAATCCAACTACCGCCGCGGTCACACAATTATACTCTGTGTTAATCCAACTACCGCCGCGGTCACACAATATACTCTGTGTTAATCCAACTATACCGCCGCGGTCACACAATATACTCTGTGTTAATCCAACTACCGCCGCGGTCACACAATATACTCTGTGTTAATCCAACTACCGCCGCGGTCACACAATATACTCTGTGTTAATCCAACTACCGCCGCGGTCACACAATATACTCTGTGTTAATCCAACTATACCGCCACGGTCACACAATATACTCTGTGTTAATCCAACTACCGCCGCGGTCACACAATATA
The DNA here is from genome assembly GCF_963924005.1 of Protomyctophum bolini. NCBI lineage: Eukaryota > Metazoa > Chordata > Actinopteri > Myctophiformes > Myctophidae > Protomyctophum > Protomyctophum bolini. The sequence continues at coordinate 39,532,037 of NC_137877.1, read as the reverse complement.
CTCTGTGTTAATCCAACTACCGCCGCGGTCACACAATATACTCTGTGTTAATCCAACTACCGCCGCGGTCACACAATATACTCTGTGTTAATCCAACTACCGCCGCGGTCACACAATATACTCTGTGTTAATCCAACTACCGCCGCGGTCACACAATATACTCTGTGTTAATCCAACTACAGAGGTCACACAATATACTCTGTGTTAATACAAACTACCGCCGCGGTCACACAATATACTCTGTGTTAATACAAACTACCGCCGCGGTCACACAATATACTCTGTGTTAATCCAACTACCGCCGCGGTCACACAATATACTCTGTGTTAATCCAACTACCGCCGCGGTCACACAATATACTCTGTGTTAATCCAACTATACCGCCGCGGTCACACAATATACTCTGTGTTAATCCAACTACACCGCCGCGGTCACACAATATACTCTGTGTTAATCCAACTACCATCCATCCATCCATCCATCCATCCATCCACCGACTATATGGCATAAAAACCAGATCATCCCAACACCTAAGAAAGGAGACTTCATTAGCCAATAATTATAGAGGAATTTCCTTAACCCCTGCCCTACTAATACTATATACGGAATAAACGGAATTAATCGAAAAATATAAACATGCCATAAACGGATGAAACGGAATGTCAATCGTGTCAGTTATTGGGGCTTCAACGGAGCAAAAATTAGCATTTTTTCGCTAATGTTGGATGTAATCTACCAAAAAACGGCCGAAATCCGTGTGATTAATGTTAAAATGATCAATTAAAAATAAGCCAATTTGTTACCCAAAAAAAAAATTGGGATTGGTAGTCTAAGCTCTAAGGGTTTTAATGCCAATAAGCTGCAAAACTTTACAACAAACTCATCCTAAAATCGTCTTATCCCCCTCATTGAGCCTCTACTCCGAAACAATCAAAACGGATTTAGACGTGGTAGATACACTTTGAGTCAAATCCTATGCTTATACGTATAGGATTATTGAGGAATCACAGCTCATAATTATGGTATCCCCGACAAAATGATCAATGCCATAAAAGTGCTATAAATACCTCAGCGATCATCCTTACTCCAGACGGAGAAACACCATCATTCCCCATCCTTGCTGGCATTCTCCAAGGCGACACACTTGCCCCGTTTTCTATTATTTTCTTCGTATGTCAGTTGATACTATCAATGATAAGGGCTACCAACGAAACCCTAGGAGAAGCTCTATCAATGATAAGGGCTAATAACTACACCCTAGGATAAGCTCTCGTCATCCTGCTTAATATACCTAACCGACACTGACTTCGCTGATGACATCGCGCTTATCAGTCCATCATAGGAATACGCTCAGGCTCTCCTTCAGTCTCTTGAGCAGGCCTCCAACTGTGTTGGTCTTTATCTCAACGAGACCAAAACTGAATACGTAAATTATACACAAACACACCAAGCTGGCCATAGGGGGCGCTAGCTCCCCTCAAAGAGCCAGAATGCAAAATGCTTGTCATTCAGCCTCACTTTGAGTTGCTCAGTGGACTGTCTCTCACACAGCGATTTGGAGAAAAAAATATCACACCCGCATGACGTGAGCGGCACTGTTATCACCGTACATCACATTCCGTGCTCAGCCAGTCAGCTTGAGCACATTCCGCGCATGCACGCACACACACACACACACACACACACACGGACACACACACAGCCTCAAAATACAACACAGCTCAGTGTTAGGGAACGCTGTAGCAATTTACAATTTAGGCATTTAGCAGACGCTCTTAATCCAGAGTGACTTACATTAAGCAAGAACAGAAAAGCATGGGAATACATCACATGAAAAGCATTTATCATGAAACATGCGTAAGCTAAGAACGTAACAGTGGAATATCTATTCTATATAATGAAACTATATTATAAAATATACATACTATACTATGTATGCTATACGTGTGGAAGACCCATAGATCCATAGACCCCAAGGTAGCCGCAATGAAGTAATAAATATAGCAATAGAGTTCAAAGGGTGCAGATGAAGAACAGCTGCACTAATTGGCGTCGTTAAGGCGTGCATGGCAACAGTTTGTGTCTCGTGTGATGTCACACCAGAAGATATAAGATGATGCATGATGAAAATGACTTTAGACGTCGATAGAGAGGAGAGAGCGATACAGACAGACAGACAGACAGACAGAGAGAGTGATGTTGTCTTGGACCGTTTCCAAAGCAGGAGGACCAAAGCGAGCCTCTCATGCTGCTGTAGCAGTGAGGAACAAACTGTATTCCTTTGGAGGCTGCTGTGATGTCAACAACATGCAGGAACAGATGGATGTCCATGTCTTCAACACAGTGTCTTTATGCTGGAAGAAGTTACCTCCAGTGGAACCAGGAAGAGGAGATGGTCACCTTGATGTTCCATCCAAGCGCTGGGGCCACACAGCTGTGTTGGTGGAAGATACTGTCTACATCTGGGGAGGCTGTCCTTACTGCAATGTGCTTTATGCATTTGATGTTGATTCCCACAGATGGTTCCAACCCAGGGTTTCTGGGACTGTTCCAGAGGAGAGGAGCTACCACTCAGCCTGTGTGTTGGAGAATGTCATATTTATCCTTGGAGGAAAAAACACCAAGCTGAGTCAATGGACTAATGACATGTACAAGTTGGACACCAGCACAATGGTCTGGACTTTAATTAACACCAGAGGAACTCCACCTCCTGATTCACACAGTCACAGTCACTCTGCCACCATCATCAGGACAAAGATGTTTGTATTCGGGGGCTGGAGGGGGTACCAGGCCGGGGGCTACAAAACCATCAGAGTGTTTGACACAGAGACAAACGCCTGGCTGGACACACGTTCTGCACAACTTCTACCTGAAGGACGCTGGTGTCATTCAGCATTTATCTACAATGGAGAGCTGTACATATTTGGTGGCCGGAACATTAACAAGACCTTCAATGATGTGTGTAAATTCAGTCCAGAGACCTTCTCCTGGAAGAAGGTTGAGTGGAAAGGACCATGTCCAATGGTTGGTATGAGCTGTTGCATTGTGGGAGATCGTATCATCCTCTTTGGAGGATACAAAGGAGATAACACTATATCTGATGAGCTGTTCATCCTAGACTTGAGTCCTTGTCTTAAGACATTATGTAAGCTAGAAGTTATTCAGTACGCTCTGGACCAATCAGAACTCCCACACAACATCAGGTGGGAACTGGCAGCCATGGCAACCAACAACAACAACAACAACAACCGAGACCACATTCCAGACGAAGGAACAGCAGAAAGATCAAGAAATGATGGACCAACATCTCACTCCACCTGATGGTGAGCCACCTCTCAGCATCACTTACTGAGATTCAAACCTCAGGAGACTCCTTCTCTCCAGACAGGCTCTCTAACCATTCAGCTATAGGCATCAAACAATGACAATTGTTCCGTCCAACACAATGCAGTGGAAACCTATGTGTCTGTATGTTCCAAAACTGAACACGGTGGAACTCTCTTTATTGTATATTTATTTATATGATCTACTTTTGAGTGGTGCATCCACTCCTACAACAAGCAATGTCCGTGTACACCTATGTATGTACCCATGTTTGTGGCATGTGGTCATGACCACGAGTATATGACTAGGTTACCAGTAGGGGGCGCCAGAAACAGAGAGGGATAGTGCTGCAATGTTGCCTGCTAATGAGAGAGAGAGATGGGTGGGGGGAGGGGGGGGGAGCTGCACCACTCAGTTCACACGGGTGTGATTTTTATTTAAAGGACCAAGCAGTCCTGAAAGGACTTGGTCCTTTATTGTTATTGTTAGTTTCTTTTCCTTCTCCTTCTGCCAAAAAAATAATAATCGCGAAAAAGTTGTGTTGATTTTGTACCAAAACTCCACAGCCATATACATGCTAAACACAGCCAACAATGGAAATCAGACTTTGAATATGGAGACATATTAGCACATTCCACACCAAGCCAACCTGGGACACGAAGCAAGATGTGTGCACTGACATCAAATGGGCCATTAGACACCGGGCCCAGGAAACAAAAGAGAAACACATGACAGGGACACCTTGAAATATAAATGTTAATTAGAAGAGCCTGGGTTTTTTTCTTTTTTAAATGGAAACAGTAAAAACTCAAATAACAAAAAAAAAAGATCTAGTTTTAAAGAATAGACCAAATACTTAAACCTAAATCCCAACGCTAAACCTAAACCTAAATGCACTCATTCCTTGCATTGTACTTACTTGGCCCTCTCTCTCTCGCTCACTCACTGCCTTGCTCTCTCCCACAATGTTAATGTTAAGTTAGTAAAGTTACACCTGACCTATTTCATGTAAATAACATGGTAAAATGTGCAGCATTGGGAGGTAAAGGGGAGACACTTTAATTGTGAAGGAACGACAGGATGAGGAAAGGTGTTGTTGCTAATTGTCGAGAGTAATGGCTGCGTGTGATATTGAACAGTCAAACTATTCATATCAATATACGGCTGTATCAACAAAATAATTTTGTAGGTACTGTATATGGGGGCCTCATATTTGGTCTTGAAACGGGCCCTCCAGAGTCCTATGGCCGCCCCTGCGTAAATATATGCAAATCCAACAATAACCACATTATAAAAACACTTAACAGCACTCCTCTGAAACGGGTTGATGACTACTACAAGTATTTTGGTTCATATATATCTTTCTTCCCAAAAGGACTTTCAAACTAGGAAGGGTATGTCCTGGTCATCCCAGCTTAGTAAGATGTTAAAAGTACACATATTTAGGACGACCGTTGAGCCGAGTCCTTACTCTATGGCTCTGAGACATGGACACTTTCAAAGAAACTATAGAGAAACGGTTGGATGGCACTTACACCCGCCTTCTAATGAGAGCGAACATCTGTCTTGGAAGAGCCACCCATCGACTGATCTAATATAAAAAATGATGATGATGATCTCTCCATCCATCCCTCCCTCCCTCCCTCCCTCCATCCATCCCTCCCCCCCTCTCTCCATTCATCCCACCCTCCCTCCATCCCTCTCTCCCTCCCTCCCTCCCTCCATCCCTCCCTCCCTCCCTCCCTCCCTCCCTCCCTCCCTCCCTCCATCCATCCCTCCCCCCCTCCCTCCATTCATCCCACCCTCCCTCCATCCATCCCTCCCTCCCTCCCTCCCTCCCTCCATCCCTCCCTCCCTCCCTCCCTCCATCCATCCCTCCCTCCCTCCCTCCCTCCCTCCATCCATCCCTCCCTCCCTCCCTCCCTCCCTCCCTCCCTCCATTCATCCCTCCCTCCATTCATCCCTCCCTCCATCCATCCCTCCCTCCCTCCCTCCCTCCCTCCATCCATCCATCCCTCCATCCCTCCCTCCCTCCATCCCTCCCTCCCTCGCTCCATCCATCCATCCATCCATCCATCCCTCCCTCCCTCCCTCCCTCCATCCCTCCCTCCTCCCTCCCTCCCTCCCTCCCTCCATCCATCCATCCCTCCCTCCATCCATCCATCCATCCCTCCCTCCCTCCATCCCTCCCTCCCTCCCTCCCTCCTCCCACCATCCATCCCTCCATCCCTCCCTCCCTCCATAGGGATGAAATCCTGAGCGTGTGGGCGGGCCCTGAACAGAGCAGAGCAGAGCAGAGCGGAGAGGAGCAGAGCGAGGCCCCTAGGTGACTCCACACACTCCCACACGCCGCGGCTAAAAACCAATCCTGCTCCTAAAAGAGAATAAAAGCCCCCCCCCCTTCCCCCTCCTCCTCCTCCTCCCATATATCACTCACAACAACACAGCCAGAGCCAGATCGATGATGGCCGCCCCTGACCGTCCACCCACCACCTCTTTATGTTGTTGTTTCCTTCTCATCCCCCCCCCCCCACCACCACCACCCCCCGTAGCCTCCTGCTGCTGCTGCGTTCACACAGATGGCAGATGTACAGAAGATAACAAAGATACAAATCATCACAGCCATAATATGTATAGCTCCACCCAATTAGCCCCTGGCACATGCCCTTATAAAAATGTGTATGTATATATATATATATATATATATATATATATATACACAGTATTACACTGGCCTCATAGCCTTGACGACCTTGCAGGCTTTAATTTAATTATAGACAGCATGTTCTGTAGAGCCAGATTCGTCCGTATAGCGCGGCTCATGGCATCTTATAGTGTGGATGGTATAATGTTAGTGTCAATCTACAGATTATTGTTATTCCTTTTAATATTACTGGTATACTGTTTTATAGAGTTAGACTGATGATATAGGTTCTTTATATGATCCTATAGATTTCTATTTGGAGGCATATACCTCGTATACGGTATTTACCTGCTTATACCGTCTGTCAGTCGCTCTGGATTAAGGGCTGCTAAATGCTTACATTGTATAATTTGTAGCTCAAGTTGATATACCAGCTCAAGTTTGTTTGTATATTGCTTTTGCAGCAGCTAAAGTACAAACGTCAGATGTATATCTTTGTATCTTCACGTCATATAGGCTATATATGAATATTTGTGACCAGATTTGACTGAGAGCCTGCCATCGTGCAACCTCCTCCAGCTTCCTATAGCCGATCTACAAGCTCACACGCGACGCGTCGTGAGCTTG
>NC_137877.1:39512693-39525242 GCF_963924005.1 Protomyctophum bolini | reverse complement strand
CACGCACACGCACACACACACACACACACACACACACACACACACACACACACACACACACACACACACGCACACACAGCCTTCTCTTCTTTGGCGTGTTGACACGCGGTGCTCTTTGATGGTGCCGGGGTGTAGTGGAGGGACGAGGCAGCCACAGCTCTGTGGTCGGCTGCCAGCTCATTTTCTGTGACCTTCACTGACCCCGGCGCTGCTGTGATGTGTGTGTGTGAGCATATGGTCGTTGTCCCCCCCCCCACCCCACCCCCCCCCCATGCACCACGCACAGAGAGAGAGAGAGAGAGAGAGAGCCTTTACAGACCTCTACATTTATGTGTAAAGAACCATCGCCTCTCCATGTTTGCTTTTAACATAAAATCTCCATAAGCTGCATGGTATATAACGCATTGTTTATATCTGCTATACGCTAGAAAATCCCCCCAGTGCATATTTAACCCATTTTGGGCGAGAGAACCACCTTTTTTGGTGTTATATATAGCATTATGTTATGCTTTAACTATTGAAAAAATAGCAGATCTACAAGCTCGTAGCGCGCCATACCAAGTGGTGCGCTATGAGCTTGTATAGGTCTGCTATTTTTTGAAAAATCGAAAGAACCACTGACATAGAAACATGGCTTTTTCAGAAAACTGTCAGGATGTAGAAGACATTTTTAGAATCTGGTCAAAATGGGTTAACTTCTGAAAGTGTCATAACCGTACATTTGACAGAAGTATCAAAGAAACGCATCGAGAGATACGGTATTATCTGAATCAAATTTCCTAAGGATATATTATAATATATAGCTATAGCCAGACAATTTTATATTTCTCCCTGCTTATGCAAATGAATGGAAAAATCCAGAGTATAGTCTGTGAAGAAGAACAATAAGCATGGGTGTAATAAATTGCGTCATTTGCAGGTCTCTTTATTCCCAGAGAAGAAAAGGGTGGGGGGGGGGGGGGGGGGGGGGGGGGGGGGGGGCGGTGGTGTGCGGGGGCGTAGTAATTAAGAGGGAAGAAATATACCTGTGAAGGTGTGCTGTTGAATTAACCCATTTTGGACTGAAAAAAATGGCTTCTAAATCCTAATAGTTCTCTGAAAAACCCATGTTTCTATGTCAGTGGTGCTCAACCTTTTTCATGTCAAGGACCCCCAGAATTATCTCTATTGGGCCACGGACCCCCCCCCATCTCAAAATATGTAGTTCCAGGACCCCCCCCCCCCCCCCAGAAGCAAATATTTGAGTAAAAAATGTTCGCTCTGAAATATATATTCAAAGATTTGCAGATCTACAAGCTCGTATGAGCTTGTATAGATCTGCTATTTTTCAATAGCTAAAGCATATAACGTAACGCTTATAAAACACCAAAAAGGGGGTTCTCCCGCCCAGAATGGTTTAAGCAGCAAGTCGGACCGGATCTATAAAGCCATCTATAAATGTGGGGGATGTCAATGTTAACCCATTCTGACCTGAGATCAGATTCTTACGAGGTTTCCACTGTACACGCACTGGTCTGATTAACCCATTCTGACCTGAGATCAGATTCTAAAAAATGTCAGTCGTTCTTCGATTTTTCAAAAATAGCAGACCTACAAGCTCGTAGCGCGCCACTCGGTGGCGCGCTACGAGCTTGTAGATCTGCTGTTTTTCAATAGCTAAAGCATAACATAATGCTAATACCAAAAGGGGTTCCCGTACAGAATGGGTTAATGTTCATGATGAAAAACAGCTGGGCTCGCTTTTGGAGACCAGGCGACTGATTGAATGAAATGAAATACATCAGAGAGATTTATATGCAGCGCCCACCCCGAACAATGGCCAATCATCTGCCAATGCCTGCCCCGGCGCCCAGACTGAGATCGTCCGTCCGTCGTCCGTCCGCGGTAAAACCTGGGTTGAAAAGGGAAATGCAATTGAAAAGGAGGAATATTGGAACGGAAGACTAAAAAGGAACGACCTGAGTAAGTGCATAATTAATCCATTCAGACCTGAGAAATTCCAAAGAAATATCTTCGAAATCTCGACAGTTTTCGGGAAATACCTCATGTTTCTGTCTCAGTGGTGCTCAGTATTTCATGTCAAGGACCGCCAAAAACGATATGTAATTGGCCACCAACCTCAATCTGAAAATATGTCGTTCCAGGAACCCCCCCCCCCCCCCCCCCCCCCCCCCCCAGAAGCAAAGATTTGAGTTAAAAAAACGTTCGCTCTGAAAGAATATAATTCAAAGCATTGCGCCTGCACATTTTCACGATTTTTCAAAAATTGCAGATCTACAAGCTCATAGCGTGCAGCCACTCGCTATATGAGCTTGTATAGATCTGCTATATAATAGCTAAATCATAACATGATATTTATAAAGAAACACCAAAAGGGGTTCCCGTTCAGAATGAATTAAGGTCATCTTCACCTCTTTCATGGAACATGCATGAATAACACCTGGCAGAGAAACCGGAAACGTCTTGTCTGTCGTGTGCCATTCTTAATATCCCTTGGATAGCAATCTAGTCAAACGGGATTATCGAGGCTTTTTGTCAGGTTTGAGATTGACAGAGACCTCTCTCTCTGCAGCTATGATGTGCTTTATCCACACACAGCCACATTAAACCACATTATTACACTCATATATATATATATATATATATATATATATATATATTTATATACATAATGCATTTGGTCCTGGTCCTTTTCATGGCTGCCGTGCAGTGACTTTAATTATATAGTAGCGTTAGCGTAAACCCTTGCAGCTGTGGCTCCGCAGCTTGTATATTAGCCCTATAAGATTACACAGTGTGCGAATGGTTTGAATTCACTCAACGCCAGGCGACTTTTATGATGCGGAGCCTCGTTACTCACTGACACCTCGGCCGGCCTGGATGTGTGCCGACGTACGTCGACCACGACTGACGACTGGTGGGTGGAGGAGAGAGAAAAAAAAACAACCCTAATGGTTCACATCTTTTAACCGCTGCCAATCCTCCTCAATTTAAGTGGCCAGTGGACGTTTGTCTCCAGAGGTCGGCCGGGTGCGATACAAAAACCTCCACGCTGTGCCTTTCTTACGTCCGTCGCCGCCTCTCCCCTCTCTTTCTCTCTCTTTCCTCTCCTCTCTCCTCTCTTCCTCTCTCCTCTCTCCTCTCTCCTCTCTCCTCTCCTCCTCTCCTCCTCTCTTTCTCTTTCTCTTTCTCTCTCTTTCCTCTCCTCTCCTCTCTCCTCTCCTCCTCTCCCTCTCTCCTCTCCTCCTCTCTTTCCTCCTCTCTCCTCTCTCCGCCTTTGTTCCATGCATGCGTCGCCGCCTCTCTCCAATGCTATTAATTGTCTTCTCCACCCCGAGAAGCCACCTCTTCAAAAGGCCATGGGATCTTTGTATGGATTTCTTTCAAATGTCATCTGGGGGTTGTTTGCCCCGCACCCCCCCCCCAACCCCTGCTTCCTTCTGTCTGTCTGTCTGTCTGTCTGTCTGTCTGTCTGTCTGGTTGGTGTCTGTAGACTGTCTGTCTGTCTGTCTGGCTGCTCTGGTCAATGTTCCCAATACACACTGACAAGAGTTACTCACATGTTTTACTTTTACAGTAAAAAGTATCAACAATGCAATGTAGACGTGCGCTCTGTTACGACTGCGTAGCAGTCCTGTATTCAAAGTGTAGTACAAAAGTATCTGCATCAAAATTGACCAAAAGTTCCAAAAGTAAAAGTACCCATTTCACAGGTTCAAAATGTAGGCTATATGCTTGTAGAACGGCTATTTTCAAATGGCTGAAATATACACTTTAATGTACAGCTGAAGTGGTTTGTGTGTTTTGTAATATATAATTAAAATGTGCAAAGTAACAAGTATAGATAACGTTTTTAACTAATTGTAGTGGAGTAAAAAGTACGTTACGTTTGTGGGCGGCTGTGGCTCAGGAGGTAGTAGGTCGTCCAATGATCCGTGGGTCGGCGGTTCGAATCCCGGCTCCTCCTCCTGTCCACATGTCGAAGTGCCCTTGGGCAAAGACACTGAACCCCACATTGCCTCCAATGAGTCGGTCGGTGTGAGCTTTGCCACCGTCGGTGTGAGAATGTGGGAAGTGTGAGGACGCTGGCGTCGACTGTTCGCCGCTTCACCTCCCAATGAGTGAACCATTGTAAAGTGCTTTGAGCACTTGGAAAAGCGCTATATAAAAATGCAATTCATTAGTTTACGCCACTGCCGATACAAGCGGTCGAACCTCTTGGCCTTGTATCTGCTGCTGAATTTGGCCCAGACTGAGACCGGTCAAACCTCCATAGAGATGCTATTGAATTCAACAACTTTCATATAGATTTGTTCTCCAGCAATTTAAAAGGGAAGCCTTGGTGATTCATAGTTGTCCCAGGCTGTCGGGCACAGAGCGTGTATGTATATCCATAATATTTCATCGTTGTTTTCATAAATGAGTACCTTGTTTTATACTTCGTCAGAGACGTAGAGTTCTTATAATTGTATAGCAAAGCTATGATGACTACAACCATGACTAAATATATTGACAATTTTGTCAACAAATAAAAGCCAGACTAAAATGTTATAGGAAGGGACTATATAGTGGACAAGAGATCCAGTATAAGTCATTTTACACTTGGTTGCAAATGCTGAAAATAGCAGATCTACAAGCTCACAATTATGCGGACGTGGTGCACACAGCTGCTGCTGTGCATATAGAGCAGAACATTGTGATGTTCCATTTACACTATGCTGAAGTACAGGATCTATATGATGTCATCTCTATAATATCCTACGAGTAGATCTGTTCCCTCCTCCTTCACATTGAGTATACAGCTGGTAGTGCACGCGTTCACTTCCTGTGTATAATTTATCACCGGGAAGAAAAGAAAAAAAGCTGTGCTGATCCTGCAGCATTTTGTACTTTTTTTTTTTCAGTGCTGTGTGTGTGTGTGTGTGTGTGTGTGTGTGTGTCAGTCAAAAAGAAAATCTAGGCATGCATTCACATTTGGTCTATATTTTACCACCCAGTCCACTCCACATATAAGGATTTCAAGTCATGGTTGGCAGTAAATTTACAGCATTGATCCGAGTGTATTTGCACGCTCACAGTTAACTTCACAACATGCACATTTGCAAGTGAATCGCGCCTCCATTGTCTCCAAATGCATTTTGTCTGAAAGTGTCATCAACGGCTGCCAAAAAGTGCCACTGCCTGCATGGCAGCAATGGGCTGTTGACTGACAATCACTGGTCAGCAGTGACATGAGAGCAGTGACATGAGAGCAGTGACATGAGAGCAGAGCAGTGACATGAGAGCAGTGACATGAGAGCAGTGACATGAGAGCAGTGACATGAGAGCAGTGACATGAGAGCAGTGACATGAGAGCGGTGACATGAGAGCAGTGACATGAGAGCAGTGACATAAGAGCAGTGACATGAGAGCAGTGACATGAGAGCAGTGACATGAGAACAGTGACATGAGAGCAGTGACATGAGAGCAGTGACATGAGAGCAGTGACATGAGAGCAGAGCAGTGACATGAGAGCAGTGACATGAGAGCAGTGACATGAGAGCAGTGACATGAGAGCAGTGACATGAGAGCAGTGACATGAGAGCGGTGACATGAGAGCAGTGACATGAGAGCAGTGACATAAGAGCAGTGACATGAGAGCAGTGACATGAGAGCAGTGAGATGAGAACAGTGACATGAGAGCAGTGACATGAGAGCAGTGACATGAGAGCAGTGACATGAGAGCAGTGACATGAGAGCAGTGACATGAGAGCAGTGACATGAGAGCAGTGACATGAGAGCAGTGACATGAGAGCAGTGGCATGAGAGCAGTGACATGAGAGCAGTGACATGAGAACAGTGACATAAGAGCAGTGACATGAGAGCAGTGATGAGAGCAGTGACATGAGAGCAGTGACATGAGAGCAGTGACATGAGAGCAGTGAGAACAGTGACATGAGAGCAGTGACATGAGAGCAGTGACATGAGAGCAGTGACATGAGAGCAGTGACATAGCAGGTGCAGCATTGTCAACAAAGTAGCCTTTCCATCCGTGGATATAAACACTAAAGTACAGCTTTAACAAAACAAAAACGTAACCACCAATAAAATAAAATCACACCCGTGTGAACTGAGTGGTGCAACTCCCCTCTCCCCGTGCCTCTCTCTCTCTCTCTCTCTCTCTCTCTCTCTCTGTAAATAGCAGGCAACAGTGCAACACTATCTCTCTCTCTCTCTCTCTCTCTCTCTCTCTCTCTCTCTCTCTCTCTGTTTCTGGTACAACAGTGCAACTACTCTAAACATAGTCACATAGGTCAGGAAGGACATTGCTGTTCCTTGGAGTGGTTGCACCACTCAGAAACAAGCAAGTGTCAAAACTGCCCAAATGAAATGCATAACTGCACCACCTGTAGCAACTCCAAATGATCCTGACAACTACTACTGTGGCTCAGGGACTCAGGGAGCCACTATTGATTCAAAATGGCATGATCGCTGTCCATGGTGCTGAACTCTCAAAGGCTTATAAGTTGCAGGGATGTGTTTAACTGTAAAGCAATGTAACATGAAGCTTTAACACTTTGACAGCTTTATATTAATATGTGACGTGTTATTATACCGATGCTGCCAGGATTGTTTAATTCCCTTTGGGGAGCACAACGTCAAAGTATCTGCGGCTTTGATTGATCCATGAAAATCTGCTTGAAAACGGCGAATTAAACACGTAAAACAAATAGCAGGTTCAGCGTCTTACGCAGAACATACGGATTAAATAGCGCGGAAAACGGGTTATGACGCTGAACTGTTTTAATGCGACCACAGGAGTTCACTTAGAGTTCACTTTAGAGTTCACTTTAGAGTTCACTTAGGAGGTCACTTAGAGTTATCACTTAGATATTTGAATGTGAGTGAATAGGATAATGGGCAAACATATAGTGCAGGGATACTCAAATAGATTTACCTGTGGGCCACATTACAAAAATGGCAAGGGGCCAGGGGCCAGTAGATAAAATTACGACATTAATGATACTTGATAACTTCTCTCTTTCAATTGCTTTATTTTCGCAAAATGTATCAAAGTACAATGTGCATGCACACAATATGTAAATAAATAAATGTGTTACATTTTCTTGCATAAACACAAAGAGCTGTTTCCATAACTGCACAACCCAGCTAGCAAGTCATGGCGCGCCGCCTGCGGGAGGCGGTCGCCGCGCGCCGCCGATCGTGTCCTCCGCCGGGCGCGTCGCACGATGTGGCCGCGTCGTTCTTGATCAGCGTGTGCCGTGCGCGCGTAGCCGGCGCCCCGCTTCTCTGCCGCGACTCGAACGTCAGCTACCGAAGGCAGCAGCAGGACAGCGTGGAGCTGTCTTATGACACCCCCCCCCCCTCCCATATTGCGACCTCGCACCCCTCCTCCCCCATGCTCACCTCCCTCCCACATATTTATAGAAACATAATAAAGCAGCAAATGTATACTTAATTTTGTTTCTTTATTAGGAAAAAAAAGGTTACAATGAAATAATTTAGGCACATAGAAAAAATATGTAAACAACCAAGTTTAGAATACAAGAAAACAGTCATACCATTCAAACACTTTAACCATCATTGTTGGCTCACGAGCTTGTAGATTTGCTATTTTTGAAAAATCGTGAAAATGTGGCCCAAACACAGTGAACGTTTTAACTAAAAACTGCAAGGATTTAGAAGACATTTTGTGGAATCAGTTCTCAAGTTTAATTTCTATAAAACACCAAGTCTATTCTGTGTGGAGTTAGTTATGTAGCGTAGGCCCAGTAATGTTGCAAAAACAGTTACACAGCAATAAACAGAACACACAATCGAGATTCACCTTTTGAGCAAGAAATAGTGCAGCATACATTCAAGAGTCCATTTGGAAAACCCTATAGCGGTGGGTTTGAACCCTTTTCATGCCAAAGTTATTCAGCATTTGAGCCACGGACCACCGTTTGATGAGCTGCCTGCCATGCCTGTCCGTTTCCTTCCTTTATGAAGCCTGACTGGTGGTGGCCGCCAGCAGAAGTTCCAAAATGCACCCTGTCCAACGTCTCCGGCTCTCAGACCCCAGGTCCCTGTCACTGAAGTCCAAGATCCAGTGGTTTTAGCCACTTTAACCATTATTTAAAAAGCTGTAAGCTGTTGAAAACGAGTTTGCTAATTTTGAAACATCGTGAAAATGTGGCACAAATCTGTAAATATATATTCTTTTGCTGCAAACGTTTTAACTAAAATCTGTGAGGATTTAGAAGACATATCAGTTCTCAAGTTTAAGTGCTTAAGTCTTTAAAACACCAATTCTCTTCTGAGTGGAGTCAGGAGTTTCTGAGCGTAGCAATGTGTGTATGTCCCCGTGTCTGTATGTCCGAGCACGGAAAGCTGGGTGCGTTCCTTGAGGTCTGGATGTTGCATATAGTAGAGGGTCAGGGAAACCCGACTGGTGGTAGAGCAGAGGTTGCATTTGAAGTCGATAGGTCTTCCTCCAGCGAAAGCTCGTCTGAAATAACAGAATTAATTAAATAAATTATTTTCACCTTAATCATTTCTCTGGCTTGTGATCCATGACTTAACAGTTGCCCTGTGGGTAAAACCCAGCCATTTTCTAATTTCTATTCCTGTGCTAAAATGTGACATGTGACAAAATGTGAAAATGTTCTTACCATTATTATTATCCATCACCATCATCTCCACGTGACCTCCTCATCTGTAATTTGAACAAAATCAAATACAAAATTGATATGGATTGCATTTGTATAGGGCTCACAACACGTGAGCTTGTAGATCGACTATTTTAAAAGCTGTTAGCTGTTGAAAAATAGCAGATCTACAAGCTCATCTCCCTTCTACACCTCAGTCATTTAAAATGTCATGATGGTAACAAATTAACAATGGTACACATTTCAAACTTGAGGCAAGAGAGCTTGTAGATCGGCTATTTTCAGCAGGATCCAAAGGCCAATATATACAGACGTTACACAAAATATATGGCTTAACCTTGTTATGTAGCTGCTGTTGTTGTTGTTGCCATGATGTAACTGGAGTAGAAACCAGGTCAGGGTGGTAGAGAACGCAGGGTTCCAGTCCTGAGAAGTTTAGACAAAGACAAAGATACAAAATTGAAATTTGTTTTCAGTAAAAAACGTTCAGTTGTTTCAAAAAGTAATTACTTAATTCAGTGGTTCCCACCAAATAACTGTTCAGACAGAGCAGAGACAGGGCAGTTTAATAAAGATTCAAATTAGCATTGATATTTAAGTCCACAGTCATCACAGTAGGCCTATACTTACTTTAGAAAATGCGTTTCATGGTGCAAGTTCAGGAACAAAGAATGACAAAAAATGTGATTTACAGCAAAAATGCTGTTTATGTAGCCTATACACAAGCAACGTATCAAATCTTATTCAATTCGAATAATTGTGGACTTTTATCAACATAAGAAGACGTTAGAAAAGAACATCATGATACATTATTATTGTTCGCTACTAAACCATTTTACTTCTGATGAGGTTGCTTTGTTTCCCCAGCTTTCTCTTGTTTTTAAGCCTGTTAAAATAGCATGAATTATACGTTTGCTAACCCCCTTCCAGACAATAGATTAGCTAGCTAGCTAGCTATAGCTACCGGATCGGATACACCGGTAATCTATTCCCTCTGCTAGCGTTAGGAAACGAAACGATTCTAACACGTGCAATTACACGACACACAGTATATATCAGATATAAAAATACACTGACCTTTCAACTGAATTTCTCCGGAGAAAAACTGTGTATAACTAATATAAGCATTTGTTGGGCAGTCGCACCGTCTTCTGCCTCCACCTTAGCGTCGAGTCAACAAAAACAACAACACTGCAATGCATGCCGGGTGAAGCCTTGGTCCCAGGCTTCACCATAGAGAGGGGGGGGCTTCACGGGTGAATTTACTGCACGACCACAGTAAAGTGTTACAACTTACAATTACTATAGTCTGCAGGTACATATTACTAATACAAATTAAAACGAAATATAGCTGCAAGAAGAAGTAGAAGAAGAATCCACTTATTTATATTCAATAATAGTTAAAAAAAAAAACCCATAATAATCCTACAAAATATAATATTATTATTATTGATTTATTTGATACATAAGATGCACATCCTTGTCTGAGAGAGAGAGAGAGAGAGAGAGAGAGAGAGAGAGAGAGAGAGAGAGAGAGAGAGAGAGAGCGCAAAAGAAAGAGAGAAGAGAGGAAAAGAGGGGCGGGGGGGGCAAGCCTCAGGACAGCGCCACGAGGGCTGTAAATGCACACTGTTGCGCAGGGGAATGAAAATCTAACTGAGGCGTGACCGTTTGTCGCGGGGACAGCGGGGGGAAGTCCAAGCCAGCCCGGGCGTGCTACGCTGTGAAGGCGACAGCGGGAGGCGGTAGCTAGCGGGGAAATGTTAGCTGGGAAATTATTGCACATAACATGAGTAGCTGTTATAATAACATAATAACATAACATGAGTAGCTCTTTGCCTGCCTGCCTGCCTGTCTGTCTGTCTGTCCATGAGTAGTTATTTGTCTGTCTGTCAATGAGTAGCTGTCTGTCTGCCTGTCTATGAGTAGCTGTCTGCCTGCCTGTCTATGAGTAGCTGTCTGTCTGCCTGCCTGTCCAATTGTCTATGAGTAGCTGTCTGCCTGCCTGCCAGCCAGCAAGTTGGTTAACAGAAAATAAATTGTTATGGCTGAGTAAAATAAAATACAATAAACACAATTTGCCTGAAAATATATTACCCAGCTATGACCTTTGAAAAAATGAGTAGTGATATGGCTGACTGAGTAAAATAAAACAATCTACCTGAAAATAGATAGCTATAAGTGAAGAGCAATTTCCGCAATTTCCGCAATTACCATTTCCGCAATTTCCGCAATTTCCGCAATTTCCATTTCCGCAATTTCCTCAATTTCCATTTCTGCAATTTCCGCAATTTCCATTTCCACCATTTCCGCAATTTCCGCAATTACCATTTCCGCAATTTCCGCAATTTCCATTTCCGCATTTCCGCAATTTCCATTTCCACCATTTCCGCAATTTCCGCAATTACAATTTCCGCAATTTCCGCAATTTCCATTTCCGCAATTTCCTCAATTTCCGCAATTTCCATTTCCATTTCCAACTATTAATGGCAGCTGGGTTTCATCATTCAAATAAAATAGAATTATGTCCATTTAGCTATAAAATTATGTCAGGGAATAGGGATACACAGTATATGTCTTTCATTTGCATTGCATCTCCCCCCCCCCCCCAAGCTTTTATTTTCGTTCGAGTAATAGTACAACTCTAATAGTATTACTTATAATAATGTAATTAAAGATAACTGCATTCAGATTTATTTATTTTTATTTCATTTTCCAGATTTTTTTTTCTTCTTTTTTTTAGATTTTTATTGGTGGGCCAGTCATAATGGTCCCGCGGGCCTGATGTGGCCCGCGGGCCTGAGGTTGAGTATCACTGACTTAGAGTTATCACTTAGATATTTGAATGTGAGTGAATAGGATAATGGGCAAACATATAGTGTATATATACAGTATGTACTATACTATACTATTCTATACATTATATGTATTATAATATGTCTATACATATAGTGTGGAAATTGTGGTAGTACTGTCAATTACATAATAAGGTGGAAGAGAATATAATGATTTATGTTGAAGGCTAGAGTGGAGCTGAGTATGTGCGTGTACGTGTGTGTACGTGTGTGTGTGTGTGTGTGTGTGTGTGTGTGTGTGTGTGTGTGTGTGTGCGCGTGTATGTGCCGCAGTATATTAGGTGTCAAACAACCGTTAATAAGTCAAAAACTATAAATCCCACGGCGTAGCCCATTTAGACCTGGGAACGATTCTATACACATAAATCCTAACAGTTTTCTGAAAAACCCTATGTTTCTATGTCGGTGGTGCTCAAACTATTTTGAATGTCAAGGATCTCAGAAATGATATGTAATTGGCCGCCGACCCCCCATCTGAAAATATATGTAGTTCCAGGGACCTCCCAGAAGCAAAAGATATGAGTTAAAAACGTTCGCGCTGAAAGAATATATATATTCAAAGATTTGCGTCACATTCTCACGATTTTCCAAAAAAATAGCAGATCTACAAGCGTGTAGCTTCCCGTTCAAAATGGGTTAGATACTTAGATTGTGAGTGACAAGTCAGTGTGAAATGGCCAAGTTTTGGTAATATCTGTACGTGGGAGTATATCTGCAGTTTACAAAATGTGTGAACATTTAAAATTCCAACTGGCTTCACTCTACTATAGCCAACAGAGTCGGACCATTTTGCAGTAGAGACCCATACACACAGGAATGGGATATTTATTGTGATTAAAAGTTAAAACTCGAGAATTATACGAAAGATATCCAAAAGTGAATACATCGCCATCATTCCAAAACGAAACGGACCATTTTCTTAAACAGAAGTTACCGGCTGTAAGTATAGAAGTAGTTTAAAAAAAGTTGTTGGAATAATTATAAACAGTGAAGAGAATGTATGAGTGTGCTACTGTACTGTATAGCTTTCAGCCAGCCCACTA